>NC_058033.1:22835103-23140103 GCF_019176455.1 Solea senegalensis | reverse complement strand
ACAGATTGAAACAGTTAATCTCTCCTTTCTCATCTTTCCGTGATTGTCATTTTCTCATCGATTTCCTCCTCCTCCTCCTGTGAAGTTACGATGTTTATTTAAGTCATCCTAACATCGTGTTTATTTAAACTTTAAAAGTTAGTCCCTGGATTAACAGCAGCACTGCAGACAGACAGACAGACAGACAGACAGTGACTTGGTAACAGGTGATTGTTGTTATCTTCTGCATACATTATGTTCCGATTAAACAAACATTTCATTTGTGCACAGTGTAGTAAAATAATGTAGAGTGTGTAAAAATAAAGCTGTGCAGTGTGAGACATGGTCAGTGACCTCACACTCATTCAACTCAAGAGGAGGAAATCCTTTACAGGAAGTAAAGAAAAAGTCAAACAATATCACCATTGTGTTCACATCATGCCGTCTTACCACCGTGTGGCTGTTTATGGATTATTGTCAGGAGGACGGATGAGGTCACTTCCTGTAGTCTGTGAGACACAGGGACAGGAGGACAGGAGGACACAGAGCAGCATGGACTCTTCACCTAAAGCCTGTAATGAGTTTATGAGCAGAGCTCAGTGGAGGAGAATCTGCAACTTCACACATTTGATCTTTATTATAATTATAAATGTCTGTGTGTAAATGTGTAAAGATCTGATCTTCAGTGACAGTGAAGGTCGTAAAGGTGTGATTTCAACTGAGAAATCTCTTTATTTAACTTATTTATTCTTAACATGTCAAACTGTGTTCAACCATCAGAGATTAAACATCATTTAAACACATACATACATTTTCCATGATCCAAGTGTCTTCTTCATAAAAGAGTTTAAAAACTTATTTGTCATCAATTATAATTCAGATAAAGTGTTTTTTGTGATTGTGAGCTCTTCATAAAATCATAAAATCAGTCTGGTGCTGTCACACAGATGCACTTTCATTTCCTAAATGCTCTAATCTACTTACACACACACACACACACACACACACACAGTATAAAGCTATTAAACTGTTGTAGTAAAGTCAGCTCACTGATATTGAGGTTTATGAAGATGTTTTTAAACTTGTATTTGCAGGTTTATAGTGTGAAGCTGCTGAGGATGATGATGATGATGATGATGATGAAGCTGAGTATGATGATGATGAAGCTGAGTATGATGATGATGAAGCTGAGTATGATGATGATGATGATGAGTATGATGATGATGATGAGTATGAATGATGATGATATGATGATGAAGCTGAGTATGAGTATGATGATGTTGAAGCCTGAGTATGATGATGATGAAGACAATGAAGCTGAGTATGATGATGAAGCTGAGTATGATGATGATGAGATGATGATGATGGAGCTGAGTATGAGTATGATGATGATGATGAAGCTGAGTATGAGTATGATGATGATGATGCTGAGTATAAGTATGATGATGATGGAGCTGAGTATGATGATGATGATGATGAGTATGATGATGATGATGAAGCTGATGATGAAGCTGAGTATGATGATGATGCTGAGTATGATGATGATGATGATGAGTATGATGATGCTGAGTGATGATGATGATGGAAGCTGAGTATGATGATGATGGAGCCTATGATGATGATGACAATGATGAGTATGATGATGATGACGATGATGAGTATGATGATGATGTGAGTATGATGATGATGAGTATGACCCTGATGATGATGATGATGAGAGTATGATGACTGAGTATGATGATGAAGCTGAGTATGAGTATGATGAGTATGAGTATGATGATGATGATGATGCTGAGTATGATGATGATGATGAAGCTGAGTATGAGTATGATGATGATGGAGCTGAGTATGATGATGATGATGAAGCTGATGATGATGATGATGAAGCTGAGTATGATGATGATGATGCTGAGTATGATGATGGAGCTGAGTATGATGATGATGAAGCTGAGTATGATGATGATGATGATGATGAAGCTGAGTATGATGATGATGATGATGATGATGATAAAGTTCCATGTTCTCACACTGTCAGGTTTTATAAAAGTTCAAAGACTCTTTAGTTGTGCATGAACATTTAAATCTAAATAACACACTATAATCTCTTGGATTAATGTCAGTCCTCAGTATTTTGTGCTCATGGATCGTTGAATTGATTCCAGGACATCATCATCATCATTATCTGATAATGATGATGATTTCAGTTCAGTTTGTGTGTATCTGAAGTTTCTGCAGAATCTCTCACGCAGAGTGGCCTGTTTTATTTCATTGATTGATTTGAAAGCTTTTAGCGAAGTGAACCTGAGTTTAATGTCTGCGGTGTCAGCCCGAGGTGTTTATTATGGGCTGTTTCTGTCTGCAGAGCAGAGACTAAAACACTAATGCACTGAACTATTAATCAATCATGGAACATGGAACTATGAGACGACATGATCTTTGTGGGTTACAAACATATACTGTACAATAATCATTTTTATAACCAACACTTTGATGTTCACCACGTCGTTAGTTCTGGCAAATATGAATCAGAATGAATGTTGTTTATATGGAACTGTTAATAACTCATAATTCAGCTGTAAGTAATGCACGTTCACAGAGTGTGGATTAGTTAAAGGATCCGTATGTCAGTGAGAACGGCGTGTTTATTTATACCTCTCTCTAATCCACAACCTTTGACCTGAGCTCACCTCTCACGTTCCTGCAGCTTCACAGTCTGAGTGTGATGATTTAAATCCTGCAGGAGTCCAGAGTCAGACTGTGGAGATGGACGACGGGAAGTGGGCGTTTGTCGGCTCAAAGGTGGATCTCCGCTGTCGCTTCATCAACAGTTCTCCACCTGTCAAAATCTCACAGGTATTTAATCCACTGTGTGAAACCTCATCTATGTTTGTGTTGAATTGTGTTAATAGTTGTACTTTTTACTCTTTACACACAACGTAATAACACACTCACACATGACTCATGTCCTCAGGTTGTGCTTCCTGTTTGACTCAGTTAACGACTAATCACCTGTGTGTTGTGTGAAGTTCACTCACCACTGTTCACTCTTGAAGGTCACATGGCAGAAACTGGTGAACGGCACCAAGCAGAACGTGGCCATCGCCAACCCCTCCCTCGGCGTGTCTGTGGCCCCGTCCTACAGGGACCGCGTGACCTTTAAGAACGCGGCGGTGCGGCGACGAACTCCGACCCTCGAGGACACCACCATCACCTTCTCCTCGCTCCGCCTCGCTGACGAGTCCACGTACATCTGTGAATACACCACGTTCCCTGCTGGGAACCGAGAGAACACTGTGAACCTCACTGTCTACGGTGAGACACTTTCTCACTTTGAGCTACAGTTGTTTCTTTGTTGTCTTTGACGTCGCACTCATGGCTCTTCAGTGACGACACTCTCTGACCAATCAGAGGCCAGCAGTCTGATGATGAGCAGGAAGTAAAAAAACAGCAGGTTCCAGGTTCTGTCACTGATGGAGAACCCTGTGCTGAGGACTGTGGTGGAAAAGTCCACTGTGTGTGTGTGTGTGTAACTCTGGTGTCAGAGGTCAGGGTGATACGAGTTGAATGATTAGTTCTCTTCACAGTTCCTTGTAAAACATTTATGTTTCACAGATAATGCTGATGTTACTGTTAATTAAAGAATCTGTAAAAATAACCTCGTCTCTGTCCATTTTCATTCCCTCAGTTCGTCCAACGACTCGGATGAGTCTGTCCACGCCCACTCTGGTGGCTCGCTCGTCCAACCTGAGGACACCTGTGGCCAGCTGCATCTGTGCCAACGGGAAACCAGCCGGTGTCATCAGGTGTGGACGTGGATGTGGTTTCACTGTAGCTTCACTGACGTCATAGTTAAGATTGTGTGTGAGACACTGGTTCCTCTGCTGTGAGCAGGTGGGAGACAAAGGTTCCAGGAGAAGTGTCCACTCGGGAGTTCAGAAACTCAGATGGGACGTTCACCGTCCACAGTGATTACATCCTGGTGCCGAGCAGAGAAACTCACAGGGAGACGCTGACGTGCGTCACCACCTACAACGACGAGGTCTTCACTGACAGCCTCACTCTGGATGTGCAGTGTGAGTCTCTTCATTCTGTGAGATTCACTGTTTTTACCTTTGTGTGCTTAGAAGTGACAATTAACTGTGTGTGTGTGTGTGTGTGTGTGTGTGTGTGTGCGTGTGCGTGCGTGCGTGTGTACCAGATGAGCCAGAGGTTTCAGTGGACGGGTTTGACGGGAACTGGTATCTGAACCGAGAGAACGTGGAGCTGAGCTGCACGGCTGATGCTAACCCGGCTGTCTCTCTGTATCAGTGGAGACTGTGAGGAAACTTTCACCATATTAGAAATACTGTAATCACGTTGAACACTGAGAGAGGCTGTAAAGTCAAAGGTCAAAGGTCAAAGGAGCAGGTGGACAGGATGGAGAGCAGGAAACTTGAAGTGCTGAATGTGTGTATTTATACAGCTGATGAGACACAAACTGACATTCACTTCATTAAATAAGTGAATCATTTTAGTATTTATACATGTTGATATGATGATGTGCCAGCAAACATAAACATAAAGCATCTGAACTCACGGGCGGATCGATCTCAAATATCGATAGTATCGATACTAATGTTGGTATTGGGTATTGATCGATACTTGTGTGATGAGATCGATTCTTAAGTACTTCTCCAGGAATTTACAGAGTGACTTCACTCATGCTCAATTAGCCCCTCCCCTTCACTCCGCTGCTAACTCCCTCCCCCCTCCACTGCAACATTCACTCACTCACTCACTCCCTCACTGCGAGGGATTTACAGCTGTAAATCAAACCACTGCAACCTGCGATGTTTGCAATGTTGTTAATTGCAAATGCAGATTACCACCCCAAAAGGGAAATTTAAGTTTTAAGTTTTCTTTAGATAATTCTGAATTACTTAATAATAGTATTTTTATTTGCCTGAAAACTTTGTCCTGTGTTTTATTATCATCATAAACATGAGTAATTAAAGAAAAACTTACGAAATAATTAAATAATCATGAAAATTCAAGTTTTCAGTTAAATTTGCATATTGATGATGCATTCACTTAATAAATTATGATACATTGCTCTCCCCTACACAAAAGTAGATGGTTGTAGTAAAAAAGTATCTGTATTGGTATCAGCAATAGTGGCCCTGTATTTACTTGGTATTGGATCGATACCAAATTTTGCACAGCCCTACTCTGAACATGACGAGAGTTTCAGAACGTCTTCACCTGAACGTCACTGATTCATTTCAGTTTCAGTGAAGTGTAATCTGTGCAGACTGCTCTTTCAAAACTCCTATAATTATGATGAAGGTTTCATTTATATTGTGTTGATGCAGGATCAACGGCTCCATACCGAGCAGCGCTGAGATCCGTGACAGCGTGCTGAGCTTCAGAGGTCCGGTCACGTACGAGCTGCAGGGAACGTACGTTTGTGACGCCACCAACAGCATCGGGACGCAGTCGGGCTCTGTGGACGTCAGCGTCATAGGTGCACGATAATCACCATCACTGATGTTTGCTTTTGGGACTTACTTTAAATAATGCTGCTGTTTTGTGTTTTTGTAGAAAAACCACTGCCACAGATCGCTACGAGTGACGTCATCAGTGTGATTGCGTTGTTACTGGCTGCCGGAGTGCTCATGGGCATCACCATCACGGTGCTGATCCTCAAAATAAGAAGCAGAAAAGACGACTCCTCGTATGTCATCAACATTCCTGAGGTTTTCTTTGTCATGTGGTTTGTGGCGTCCTCTTCACATCATCTGTAATCTCCCTCACTCAGAAACACTTCACCGTCCAGAAAACTAGCCCAGCCCATCAGGAAAAGACCAGGGGAGGACATTCAGGTAAGGGTTTAAGCTGCTGCAAGAAATTGTTGAAGTTATACGAGGTTTTATAGATTATTATTATTATAATAGATGTTTGCACCTCATCTGGGAAGAGTCTAAGAGATTAGGAGATTAAAGGAGAGTCAGAGTAAAGAGACGGTGAACACGTCTCAGCAATCGCAGACTCTCAGTGACCTTAACGACCCACTTTCACACCTGGACTCAGGTGAAACCAACAACCTGAAACTGGGTCAGAGGATGAAGGAACTGCTTTGTTAAACTCAACAAGTCTGGAGACAGAATTCTCCAGAGGCTTCAGAGACTTCATAGACTTTAGAGGATTCAGAGACTTCAGAGACTTCAGAGGACTCGGAGACTTTAGAGTATTCAGAGACTTCAGAGGATTCAGAGACTTTTGAGGCTTCAGAGACTTCAGATGATTCAGAGACTTCAGAGGATTCTGAGACTTCAGAGGATTCAGAGACTTCAGAGGATTCAGAGACTTAAGTGGATTCAGAGACTTTAGAGGCTTCAAAGGATTCAGAGGCTCCAGAGGATTTAGAGACTTTAAAGGATTCAGAAACTTCAGAGACTTTAGAGGCTTCAGAGACTTTAGAGGATTCAGAGACTTAAGTGGATTCAGAGACTTCAGAGGATTCAGAGACTTTAGAGGCTTCAAAGGATTCAGAGGCTCCAGAGGATTTAGAGACTTTAAAGTCTTCAGAGACTTCAGAGGATTCAGAAACGTCAGAGACTTTAGAGGATTCAGAGACTTTAGGGGCTTCAGAGACTTCAGAGGATTCGGAGACTTCAGAGGCTTCAGAGACTTCAGAGGATTCAGAGACTTCAGATGATTCAGAGACTTTTGAGGCTTCAGAGACTTCAGATGATTCAGAGACTTTAGAGGCTTCAGAGACTTTAGAGGCTTCAGAGGCTTCAGAGACTTTAGAACTGGTTTTCCCACCAATTAGACAGAACTAAAGACTTTTGGATTACACGTCTTTAAACTCAAGTCCAGTCTCCTGCAGCTCACTACAGAAGACGTTTCAGACCAGATCCAGTTGATCCAGTTGTATTTATTTTTCTAGTTAACCAGGTAAAGAGAGCGACAAGAGCGACCTGACCTGAGGTCAGCAACACACGTCATAATAAACACAAAGTTCAGAGAAACTAAAACAGACAATAATACTTATGTAGGAGGAGTTAAAGACAGCTCCACAGAGTCGTAAACTGGGACGTGTGGATGTTTCTCCGCAGCATTCAGGGCGTTTTTACGAGGAGCTTCCAAACACAGCAGACTACGTGAGCTACAGACTGGCCTGTAACAAAGACGACTACCCTGAACCGTACTCTCCTCCTCTCAACCCTCCGCTCTCGTTCCTGCCGCAGCAGCCGTACCATTCATCACAACCCACCACTACCACCACCAACAGCAGCAGCTGCAACACGCCCAAAAACACCTTCTCCCCTCCTTCACACACAGCGGCCATCTTTAAATACCCGTCAGTACCAGGTCTGGCTCCTCCTCCTCCTCCAGGAGCGGCAGCGTACACGTTTCCTAAAGAACAGTACGTCTGAGCGGTCAGACTGTCATGAACCTGGACGACTCTGGAAGTCAAAGACAGTTTTTCTCTGGTTTTGTCTTTGTTACTTTTTATTTTAGTGAAATGATGAATGAATGACTGTGAATGTTTGTGTTGATGTCGAGCCCTTACTTTACCTTTTATAAAAAATATAAATCATAAAAACATGATACTTTCCTACTGTCTGTGCACCTGTTACTGTTTTATATCACCACTGTTTTTATTGATTGACGACATTTCTGTCCATTTATAAATGTGATGTTTATATTTGTGGTAGCCGTGGTTTTTGTATTCACTGACACTGGTTGTTGGATGAACTGTAACTTAAATAAATAAACTTCACTGGACTGAAAACTCTCACATTATTCACATTCAGTCATCAGAGGCTTACAGTTTCATTTTGACTTTAACAAGAGACAGAACGCGTCCTCGTCCTCAATCCTCGTCTCTGCCAGGTGAAGGAAACTGATCTGTCTTCTGCATTCATTCATTCATTCATGACAAAGGTCTCATGTTACACAGTCAAACAGTCCTCGACCTTCTCTGTTATCAAACTCATAAACACAAAGTCTTTCCTGCTTTGTTGTGTTCAACCCAAAGCATCGCTGCAGATTTCTAAATCTTTAGTTAATCCTAATCCCATCAGTAGAGTTTACTCTGACGTCCTCACATGAACTCTGAAATTAAAATCTCTTCCAATTCACTGAGGATGAAGAAGCAGCAGCAGTGAAAATGAAATGACTGCCTCCTCCTCCTCATCTGTGTTTAACACACACTTTCATAATCTTACAAGCAAAGGGCAAATATAATCCAAAAAGATAGAAATCCTTCTTTAATCCTTCTCTAAATGAGCGTCACTGTAGTGTTATATCTGCCTGAAACATTCATGTGTTCACATTAAGACCCTGTGTGTGTGTCCTGTCCACTCATGAGTGTGTCGTGTAAAATACATGAGCTCAGTATCAGCGTGTTATTCTAACCCTGCAGGAGAAAGAGAGGAGGACGGAGTGACGGAGAGAAAGGAAAAACACATGAATAATTGAGCTGTAAATCAGTTTATTGAGCCTGAGTTTCTTCCTACTCTCAGTGTCATGAAGTCAGTGCCTGCAGCTGGACTCTCTGCACAGTAAAGACAGGACCTGTGTGTGTGTGTGTGTGTGTGTGTGTGTGTGAAAGGCTCCACTCACCATGTTCTTGGAGTAATGCAGTGGTTGGACTCGCGATCATCATGATACCATGGTGGCTCCACTGTTAGGCCTGACCTTTCTATTCCTGTGCAGCCGCCTCGTCACCACAGACACCGAGGGTAAGACACGCTTTAATTCTGTGGAACATGAGTGAATACACTCAGAGGAAGAACATCTGGATCAACATCTGAAACAAGTAATATCTTAATGTTAATCTGAGAAGCCACAGTTTATATGTGTTATCAGAAATACTTGTTTGTTATTGTTGCCATTCACTGGTCAGATCAACACATCTGTGATGAACTCAAGTCGTTGTCATCATCTATCAACAACAGCTGTTTACTCTGAGAGACAGGACATCGTTCATAAGATTTTAGAAGTGAGCCGACATGACAGAGAAGTGACTGTGTTAGTCACAGAGACGAGACGAGAACAGAAGAGACGAGACGAGAACAGAAGAGGACGAGAGGCGAGAGAGACGAGAACAGAAGAGAACAGAAGAGAGAGAACAGAAGAGAGAGAGACGAAGAGACGAGACAGAAGAACAGAAGAGAACGAGACAGGAAGAGACGAGACGAGAGAGAGACGACGAGAGACAGAGAGAAAGAGAGAGACGAGAACAGAAGAGACAGACAGAGGAGACGAGAACAGAAGAGAACAGCAGAGAACAGAAGAGAACAGAACAGAAGAGAGACGAGAAGAGACGAGACGAGAAGAGACGGAGAGGAGAACAGAAGAGAAGAAGAGAACGAGAACAGAAGAGAGAAGGAGAAGAGACGAGAAGAACAGAAGAGAACAGAAGAGAGAGACAGAGAAGAGAAGACAAGAGACGAGAAGAGACGAGACGAGAACAGAAGAGAACAGAAGAGACGAGACGAGAAGAGAAGAGACGAGATGAGACGAGGAAACAAAGAACAGATCCTAAAATGAATGTCTGCAAAAATAATTGGATGAATCCAGTTGTATTTGTTTGTCTGAAACTCAGAGTGAAATCAATCCTGTAACTGAACACGAGCAGAGCACACACACACTCCTCTACTTTACACACACACACACTCCTCTACTTTACACACACACACACACATGATTGTCCTCTCTCTCTCTCTCTCTCTCTGTTCAGTGGTGAAGATCAATCACAAAGGAGAGGTGGTGTATAAAGACAGCAGTGTGTATGGGGTTGTGGGTAAAGCTGTGATCCTGGAGTGTGGAACCACGTTACCAGACCTGTACATATGGAGCTTCACCAAACCCGGCACAGACGCCATCAAAGCTGTGGTTTACGATCTGGGCAAAGGTCCGAGGATCCAGAAACTGGCCCAGACGCTGGGTCAGCTGTCAATCATCTCAAAGAGTGCGGCTGTGAGCATCGAGAAGCTGCCGCTGTCTGCACACGGCCTGTTCACCTGTCAGGCCTTCTATGATATAGAGAACGAGCCCGTCGTCTACTACTACTATGTGCACCTCACTGTCAGAGGTAAGAATTCCCCTCTGCACGCAGGGGCGGGGCTAAAGTGTGGGCAACCCTGGACAGATCACCTGTCCATCACAAACAACGTGCTCTCTAACACTCACCCACTGAATCTTTGTCTTGTCTTTGTCTTGAGGTCCTGATGTTCATCACATCTGTGAAATTAGAAGCAAAAAACTCATTAGAAAGCATCAGAGTAATAAACCACATCAACTAAAGAGAGAACATGTGCTGTGTTTGTCAACTCCCGTCAGTTCCCGTCAGTAAACCTTACCTCCTGATGAGTGACGCGTCTCCAGTGGAAGGATCTACGATGTGGATGCGCTGTAACCTGGACAACGGGACCGGGCCGATCCAGTATGTGTGGCAGCATGAAACTCACAGAGGCAATGTTTCAACCGTTGCCCAGGGAAACAGCAGCGTGATCAACGTCACCAACGTCAACCGCAACCACACGGGCTGGTACCGCTGTGCTGTCACCAACCCCGTCAACAGTGAGACCTCCAACCGCTTATGGCTGGACACCATCTGTGAGTATTCTGGGATGTTTGCTGCAGTAGGTGAAGACAAAAATGGAGATAAATAAATGTTGAACTCTTCCTCCTCAGACGGTCCAGACCTTCCTCAGATCGACGTGACTCCGTACAGCCTGACAGAGCGAGGATACTCCGCTCTGGAGAGAGAGACGGTCTCTTTACAGTGTCAGGCTCAGTCAAACCCGGTCAGTCAGTACGTCTGGTTCTACAACAACTCACAGGTCTACACTGGGCCTCAGTTCACCATCACCAAAATCCTCCGCATGCACACTGGAGACTACGCCTGCTTGGCACAGAACACGTACCTGAACACCCGCTCCAGAAAAACCATCAGCCTGACTGTCTACTGTGAGTGTGACCTCTGACCTCTGACCTCGGACCATGCCATTCCATTCCTCCACTGACTCCTCTCCTCAGTCCTTACATGTGTTACTCTGTCTTGGTCTTTGATTTTTACTCTTCCTCTGTTTCCTCTTGTCTAACCGCTCTTATATTTCACGCTCTGTTTACTCACAGCACAAACACACAAACACACAAACACACACAGCAGCACACAGCAGAGTGTGCAAGCGCGGCAGACCTATGCTGGCGTGTGGACGTCTGGGCGGCTGCTGGGACTCCGTCAGGTACTCGCTGTGATGTCACAGACATGACAAACACTGACTTCAGTCACCAGCGCTTGTCATTTTACTTTGGAGTTTGGTTTAAAGTTCCTGCTGCTCCGTCGTTCAGATCATGTATCTGCTGCACAACAAGAGCATTGTCTATATACATGCATCTGTCACAGGGGTGGACTGGCCATCGGGAGTCCGGGAGTTTTCCCGGTGGGCCGGCCGAGGGACGGACGTTTCTTTTTATTATTATTATTATTATTATTATTATTATTATTGTTATTTTTGCTGCGCCTTGTCTTGAAAAGTACGGTAACTCTCCCAGGCCGGCCCGGGGACATGTCCTGGGCCCGGGAGTATTACCATACCGTTACCATTTTTCAGATCATTATACGATTGTTTCCCTTCCTTTAGTCAACTAGCCAATGTTGTGATTGCATGCAGACTCATGTTTTGCATGTAATCTTGTTCAAACTTAACTTTTCCACACGACTCATGTTCAGATGTGTGATAGGCAGCAGGCAGCTGTGTGATAATGAGTGATAAACACTTTTGAATCTTAAATCCAGTATCCTTCTTAAGAGCAACACATTGTACATGTATCATTTATTTATTCAAGGCTCCAGAATATAAAGGGATATTGCTCAGTATAGTGGTGTCATTAAGGGCTTGCGTGTTTGTATGTACATCAATGGGGCGAGTTATAATAACAATATCCACATGCGGATTATAGTGGGCCAGTCTGGACCATAAAGTCCAGGGCCAAATGTTTGTCCCAGTCCACCCCTGATCTGTCATGATTGTAGAATGAGTGAATCATGAGTAAATCAAACATCTACCTGCACACCGTGGGACTGTCCTCAGCCCTGCACATCACTGTGTTGTTACGCTGTCTTTATCTCCACAGACCCACCTGACGGATCCCCGTCGTGCTCTGTGGAGCCCGCTCTGAATCACACGTCAGTGAGGCTGCTCTGCTCCTGGCCCGGCGGCCTCCCCTCAGCCTCCCTCCACTGGACTGGAGACCTGAAACCAGTGGATCCAGAAGAGTCCGAGTCAGGGGAGCAAAAACCTCCAGCGTCCAACACGGCCATCTTTCTGCCACCTGAAGGCTTGACCTCAGGTGGCAGCGTGTATTCATGCAGAGGCTCACATCCAGCTCTGAGACAAGAGACAGAATGCAGCACACGCACATGTGAGACTCACACACAGCAACAGACACCATCTTAGTTTTTCTTCTTCTTATTGTTCCTTCTCTTCTACCAGATGTTCCCCCTGCAGAGCCGGTGTGTTTCGCCTATGTGACGAACAACCGTCAATATTTGATGCTCTCCTGCTCCTGGGATGGAGGGGCCCCTAAAGCCTTGGTGTGGTGGGAGGGCCCAGGAGGTCAAGGCAAAGGCGGAGAGGAAACCTCCAACGTTCTGATCCTACGCTACGGCTCTGCTCGCAGTGGGAAACCTTACACCTGCCACGCTAAACATCCTCTGCTGCAACAAATTAAGACCTGCAAGCTCACACTGGGTCAGTGCACAGCGTCACAAACACAAGCTTCAGTAATGTATGATTTAACATGACGACTCTTGTCCCACAGAGGCCCCAGTGCTGCTCACACAACGCAGAGTAGTGTCCGTGTATGAAGGGAGTGACGTCCAGCTCACCTGCAACCTGAGAGACAACTACCTACCTGTCACTGAAATCACATGGTTCAACAACCAGGGTGTGGGAATCAGAGACACGTCCAAGTACAGACTGCTGCGAACGTCTGCGTGGGCCAATCTGACGGTGAGAGACACGGACGAGACTCAGGACAGCGGAGAGTACAGGTGCACCACCTTCAACGCTGTGGGAGGGACTGAAATCAACGTCACGTTACTGGTCAAGAGTAAGAAACACACACACACATCATCTGTTTGGAGATGAAAACATTGATACCATGATTGCGTTTGTGAGGCTTCAGTTTGCAGCTGAGAAACTGAGATTGTGTTCACTAAGTCAACAGTCATCATTCGTTCCTTGTGTTTGCTCTGTCAGAACATCCCATGCCCCCCAACGCCACCCTGATCACCGCGATGTACAACAGCCGGCAGCGGAACGAGGTGGAGCTGGAGTGGCAGGTGCAGGACGAGGAACACGGAGGATGGACAGGTTTCATCCTGGAGCACAAATGGGTGTCGGAGCAACCGGGAAGGAGACGCAGCAACCACTCACAGGAGCCGACACTGGAGAGGATCGCTCCGCCCCCGTGGTACCGGAACTTCATCCAGGACCCAGATGTCAGAGGTCACACGGTGGTGCAGCTCACACCCACCATGACCTACCAGTTCCGAGTCACTCCTGTGAACCACCGCACCATCGGACACCCGTCTGCAGCAAAGACTCCAGGTACACAGTGAGAGAGTGTGAGCTCAGGACTGTGAGGATGTTCTTTCACAGACGTCCTCACACGTCTTTGTCGGTACCACAAGCACTTCCACTTTGATTTTCTGTGGACCCTAAGTATGGTAACCATGGAAACGCATTTGAGTTTCCAGAGTTTTTATGCGCATTAACGTCCACAGATATAATAATAATCTGAAGGAAAACAGGTTCCTCAGCTGTTTCTCCTGGTATTCGTCCTTGGACCTGGACCTGGAGCAGATAAAACAATAATCCTGAGAATATTAGAGCTACAATAAACAGAGTCAACATACTGCTCAGATTATTCTCATGTTGTTGATGCTCTGATTTTCTGATTTCTGTTACAGTGACGATGAACATAGTTTAACATTTTTTTGTTTTTCTTTTTGTGTTGTCCACATGTAGGTGAAAACCCCACACACACACAATAACACAACAACACACGCACATCACTGCTTCACATCTGTCACTCACTTCCTCTTCATCAGCTTCTGTCCCTGTCCTCAAACTCACCCTGGCTCTTTCTTCTGCTCCACTCTTTGTTTTTTAATTGTTCTATTGAACAAACGAGTTGTTTCAATGTTTCACTGTGTCAGTGTGTGAGGAAACTTACTGTGTCAGTGTGTACCAGGAAACTTACTGTGTCACAGTACCAGGAAACTTACTGTATCAGTGTGTACCAGGAAACTTACTGTATCAGTGTGTGAGGAAACGTACTGTGTTAGTGTGTGAGGAAACTTACTGTGTCAGACTACCAGGAAACTTACTGTGTCAGTGTACCAGGAAACTTACTGTGTCAGTGTACCAGGAAACTTACAGTGTATTACTATGTTAGTGTGTGAGGAAACTTACTGTGTCAGTGTGTACCAGGAAACTTACTGTGTCAGTGTACCAGGAAACTTACTGTGTCACAGGACCAACTTACTGTGTCAGTGTGTACCAGGAAACTTACTGTGTCACAGTACCAGGAAACTTACTGTGTCAGTGTACCAGGAAACTTACCACCAGGAAACTTACTGTGTCACAGTACCAGGAAACTTACTGTGTCAGTGTACCAGGAAACTTACTATGTTAGTGTGTGAGGAAACTTACTGTGTTAGTGTGTGAGGAAACTTACTGTGTCAGTGTGTGAGGAAACTTACTGTGTCAGAGTACCTGGAAACTTACTGTGTCAGTGTACCAGGAAACTTACTGTGTAGTGTGTGAAACTTACTGTGTCAGCAGGAAACTTACTGTCAGTACCTGGAAACTTACTGTGTCAGTGTGAGGAAACTTACTGTGTCAGTGAGGTACCAGGAAACTTACTGCATCAGTGAGGAAACTTACTGTGTCAGTGAGGAAACTTACTGTGTTAGTGTGTGAGGAAACTTACTGTGTGTGTCAGTGTGCAGGAAACTTACTGTGTCAGGGAAACTTACTGTGTCAGTGAGGAAACTGTGTCAGTGTGTGAGGAAACTTACTGTGTCAGTGTACCAGGAAACTTACTGCATCAGTGTGTGAGGAAACTTACTGTGTCAGTGTGTGAGGAAACTTACTGTGTTAGTGTGTGAGGAAACTTACTGTGTCAGTGTACCAGGAAACTTACTGCATCAGTGTGTGAGGAAACTTACTGTGTTGTGTGAGGAAACTTACTGTGTCAGTGTGCCAGGAAACTTACTGTGTCAGTGCCAAAACTTACTGTGTCAGTGGAAACTTACTGTGAGTGAAAACTTACTGTGTCAGTGTGTGAGGAAACTTACTGTGTCAGTGTGTGAGGAACTTACTTTACTTTACTTTAAAGCAAGCGTGTGTAACATTTGCTGGTTAACAGTCACTGAATAAAAAGTAATAATGTAAAAAGTTTAACAAGATAGACTCGTGGCTCTGCACTTAATATCAAGTTAAAATAAAATATTTCCTGTCTGTTTACAAAACACAAATACATTTATTTATTGTGAAAATGTTAACACAGATACTTTTATTTTGAAATTCAATGAAATATCGTCCTGCTTCGGATAATTCTGCCCGCTCTGACTCAAATGATGTTTGGCCCACATGTCAATTCAGTTAAACTCTAACTGTGATTCAAAAACTCAAAGAGAATATATCATACATTTATGATGGACCTCTCTGGAGTCTAAGATCTGGACTTTTAAATAAATCACACAGGTTTCATCTTTTATATGTAAGAATATGTTTGTCATTACTTATGAAGTTACATAGTCTTGCTTTAATGTGACAGCATTAAAACTCTCAGTGAACGTATTATATTTACTTGTGAAGTTGGTGCATAATTAGAGAATAACACATACATGGTTTCAGAAGGGAGTGATGTATTTAAATAGACCCAGTGTGTGTGTGTGTGTGTGTGTGTATATGTTAAGTCAGTGTTGGAACTGTGATGTGTTGCAGCGGAACCGAGCTCTAACATGTATCCTGCTGTGATCGGAGCAGCCATAGGTGGGATGCTCTTTGCAGCTCTACTCACGGCGCTGCTGCTCGTATTTATCATCCGCAACCGCAACAACAATCCTCGTGAGTCTTGCACACCAGCACCAGCACCAACACCAGCACCAGCACCAGGACCAACACAACACCAACACAAACACCAGGGGGGGTATTCCATCAAGCAGGCTAAAGGCAAAGCCAAGCTTAAATGGCCAAGTCTGGCTAATATGAGTGAGAGTTCTGTTCCATCAAAGAGGCTGAGATTAGCCCCAACTCAGTAACCATGGAAACTATGACAGGCTAAGCCTCAACCATGGCTAAGCCATAACTGTGGCTCAGGTTTCCGTTCCATCAATCTGAGCCTCAACCCTGTTCCATCAAGGTGGCTAATGTGAATGCCAGCCATGTAACCATGGTAACTTATGCTGCCGGGCAAACCTGGTCTGTAGCAGGCTAAAAGTGAAGCTTAGCACCATCTATGATCAAAGAATGTCCAATAGACAGAAACAGAGACACACAACTGTCATGGAATGATAAAATAATAAGTACAACATAAATTATATAATACAATGTATTTAAGGCGACATAGACCGGAAGCTCCAATTAACGCTACGTTTGTGTGTGTATCTGCGTCATTACCTCGTTTATGAAACCCTAAAGTTTCAGAACAAACAGTTGAGCCACTGCTGAGAAAAAAGGGTTTTATTGTTTTCCTGGACTCTGCGAAGCGGATCGGCAAACACTAGAAAAACACAAACACCAGCACCAGCACCAACACAAACACCAGCAACAACACAAACACCAGAAACAACACAAACACCAGCACCAACACAAACACAAAACACCAGCAACAACACAAATACCAGCAACAACACAAACACCAGCACCACAAACACCAGAAACAACACAAACACCAGCAACAACACAACACCAGCAACAACACAAACACCAGAAACAACACAAACACAGAAACAACACAAACACCAGCAACAACACAAACACCAGAAACAACACCAAACACAAACACCAGCACCAAACACACAGAAACAACACAAACACCAGCAACAACACAAACACCAGCAACAACACAAACACCAGCAACACAAACAACACAAACACCAGCACAACACACACACAAACACAAACAACACAAACAAACAGCAAACACAAAACAGCAAACACAAACAACAACACAAACAAACAAAAAAACACAAACACCAGCAACAACACAAACACCAGCAACAACACAAACAAACAACACACACAGGCAAACACCAAACACAAACAAACAAACAAAAACAACACAAACACAGCAACACACACACAGCACATTAAGAGCAACAACACAAACACCAGCAACAACACAAACACCAGCACGGTAACGGTTTTTATATAAAACGTTAATATTGTGTTTTTACCTCCTGCAGGGCTTCATGACATGCTGTTTGGCTCGTGAGTATCTGGAGATATTATTGATATTATAATAGAATGTTTGTAGCGATGTTAACAGATAATAATAATGTGTGTGTATGTGTGTGTGTGTGTGTGTGCAGGCAGCACAGCCAGTCGAGAGAAAACATCAACTTCCCAGAAGATGAGATGGTGCGAGGCTCAGGGGGAGGAATGGAGGAGATCGGTGGATCTTCGAGCTCAGGCAAGAGAAACACACACACACAACATTTCACATGCTACAAAATGAACATCTTAGTGTTTGTTATATACACAGCACTGTGTGTAAGTCTTAGGCCACGACAGTTGTTGTTTTAACAAACCCTATCATGACCACACTGTACAAATGTTTCTCAATCACTTTTTTGGAACACAGAATATATGGACACATGTTTACAGTTTTAAAATACAAACAGTATTTAGTGTAATCACTAACTAATGTTACTGGTACAACAGCCTTTGACAAAGAATCTGACGTCAAATTCACATCACTCATCTACTTCTTTTTCAGGTCCATCCATGGCTTTACCCCGGGCTGCCTCACCCCTCACAATCTCCCCCATGAGTGCCACCCCCTCCTCCTCCCCCTCCAGCCATGCTCCTCCACCCGGAGACGACAACGAACCGGTCAACGTCACGATCACGGTCAAGGCCACAGGCTCTTAGTGCTTTATCAGACTCAATACTTTGTAGAACCCTCCACACTTTGACGTTAACGACAGTAACAGTTACAAGTATCACACCATCGTCTCCCCACTCTCACTCCTCACCCTCAACGTGTGCATTTGTCATTAATCACAGAAGCTGAAGTGAACGCTGCTCGTCTTTAAATCATTTATTTACCAGTCTCATGTAATAAAACATAATTACAACACAAACGTCTTTTCACAAAGCGTGAGCACGAGCATGGACACGGGCGTGAGCACGAGCGTGAGTGTGAGCATGGTCACGGGCGTGAGCACGAGCATGGACACGGGCGTGAGCACAAGCGTGAGTGTGAGCATGGTCACGGGCGTGAGCATGGTCACGGGCGTGAGCACGAGCATGGACACGAGCGTGAGCACGTACACATGGACCCAGAGCCCCCGACTTCACCCACAACACATCACACGTTTAACAACAAACTGTAATTGTTGTAATTGTTTTTAAATGTGTTTTTTGTGTAATGAATAAAGTTCATTCATTCATTCATTCATAAAGCCTCTGTTATAATGTATTAAGATGTTGTCTGAGCTGTCATCACTTCATGTTCAGTTTTATCTAATGGTTCCGTGTGTTAATGTTCACGGAGAAAAGTCATGGTCACATGACACACGCACACAAATATAACAGCTAAATATTTACAGTTTCTCTCTCCACGGCTGCTCATACGATGGGATGTAGAATCTTCTGAGTGCTGATGATGTCACCGAGCTTCTGTTTGATCTTCACAAAGAGACGTTTGAACTCCAGACCGTCACCCTGGAAACACAGACATGTGCATTTATTGGAAGTTTTGGTGACGTTTATCATAACCACAAAAAAAAAATATTTCTCCTAAATCGCAAATGTTCAATAGTCACCATTTCATTTCCTCTCACTGTGAAATTGTTTTCTATTGTTTTGTGTTTCAAAGAATGATTTAGTTTTCATGTCAATATCTTTTATTGTTGTTCCTCTGCAGAGTCTCACCTCTGCTGCAGAGTCTCACCTCTCACCTCTGCTGCAGTGTCTCACCTCTCACCTCTGCTGCAGTGTCTCACCTCTCACCTCTGCTGCAGAGTCTCACCTCTCACCTCTGCTGCAGAGTCTCACCTCTGCCGCTCTTTAAAATGTTTGAAGGACATCAGATGATGGGACTGGACTGGACTGGACTGGACAACACACTTGAACTGACCTTTGACAGCCTGAAGTCCAGCAGCACTCTGTGATTCATCTCCAGCAGATGGACTTTAAAGATGAGTTTGTTGTTGCGCTTGTCGAGCGTGCTCAGCGTCACCTGCACAGCAGAGGGCGCCGCATTAAACTAAGTCAGGAGGAGGCTTGTGTTTTAAACATGGAGAACGCAGGTAAAAATGAACTTTACTCTTCACGTCTGTCACACACGTCATATTCATTTACTTCATATCATCACGCCAACATACGCTAAACAAAAACACAGAGGCAAACAACCGTCCACTCTCACATTCAAGTGTCCAGTTGACCTAATCCACAAACCTGCATGTTTTAGAACAGTGGGAGAAAAGCCACGCACACACGCACGCACACACACACGGTGAGAACATGTGACCTCCGTTATTAAATGGCCCTCAAGAAGAACTAATGCTATAAGACGTACTAATGAATCTGATAAATAAAGAGTTTACACACTGTTGTTTTTAAGGCCGTAAAACAGAGATATTGTGGACGGCAGGCGTGTCTGGAGCAGCGGAGTGTGGATTCAAAGATTAAACTTAGATTACAGACGTACCTGTTTGGTGCAGTTGAGTTTGAAGCCGAGTGCGAGGCCGTCGCAGACGTCTTTCAGAGCGGATAACGATGCGTCAGCGTTCACAGCAGTGAAGAAACGCGTCATTCTCCGCACTAATCTCTGCCACGGTGACTACACGAGGAGTGAGAGAGGCGGTGAACACATGAAACACATGGAATTGATGTTTGACAGTAAAAACCCAGAGAACATGAGAATGACCTGACTGGCTCCTGGCGTGCCGAGCAGCTGACTGCCCAGCAGCATGTGCTCGGGCTTGGTCGGCTGGGAGAAGCTGACCTGACCGTCGGTCTGACTGATTAACAGCATGGCTTCCCAGGCCCCGGCTGCAAGGTCAGGCTGAGAGCTGGAAAACTGCATCTTATCATCACTGTGGAGTCAGCAGGAAAACAAATAAATACAGCTTTGATTTAAAATAACAATAATCATTCAAAACAAGGACATGAAGGTCTGACCTGTTGGCTCTGGAGTTCAGTCCCACATCTGCTCGCAGAAGTTTGTTTCCTCCTGATGACGATGCTTGTTTTACACCTGAATCCCAAAAGTCAGTTTACTGATGAAAAACCTAGAAGTGAAGAGTAACTGGACGAGTTTGCACAGACTCAAACTTGCCTTGAGTAAACCAGCGGTCTTTCTGTACGTCTGAGATGGAGGCGCGTGTGTCTGGACTGGACAGCAGTAACTTTGACAACAAACCTGGAAAAACACAGGTTTTATGTAACGATGACATAAAGAAACAAAAACTTCAATCATTTAGAACTTACTTAGAGGCAGTGGTTGTATTTTCTTCCATGGAGGTAGATAAGTTTTCTTTTGGACCCAGTCTGAATATTCCTGACAGCTCTCGGTGGGCTGATCCCACGGTAACTCTGACAAACACACAGAGTAATAAAAGGATATACACTAATGTGTTACCAGTAATAATCAGCTTTATACATACACATGTACTAGTATTTGATGAATATGCCACTGGGGTTTTAAATTAAACACTTCAGCAACATTTCCATGAAAATATTTCACACATTTTCCTCAACTGCTATGAAGCCAATAAGAGCACAGAGATAATGAGTGAGTCGCCACAGAAGCTTCACAACATGCAACGATTTTACCTCCAGCCAGCATGGCAGCGAGGACGATCCCGCAAGCCCAAATATCTGCAGGCTGAGCTTTGTACTCCAGTTGGCCGAGAAGCTCCGGAGCGACGTAAGGCAGCGTCCCACAGAGTCGATTCAAAAGACGCTCTCTTCCTTTAAAACGAAACATGGTGGCCAGGCCAAAATCTGACAGCTTCAGGTTATCTAAAGGTAAAGAACAGCAGCGGGTGACGCTTACACAAAATACAAACCAACATTATTCCCTCATCAAGCAGATACATGCTGTAATTCTTCACCTTTGTCATCCAGCAGGATGTTCTCTGGTTTAATGTCTCTGTGGGTGATGCCAACACTGTGAAGATACTCCTGCAAATGTTTAAACCAGAGATTATTATGAGCAGAAAGAAGCAGCTGCAGATCAAAGCAACGATTCACTCACCACTGCTGCGATAAGCTGCTGGAAAAATCTATGCGCATCTTTCTCTGCCATCCCCACGTCAGGTTCTAGAGACAAAGGAAAAGTCATTGAGAAAAGAATTGGTTTTCAATCATCCACAGAAAATATGACATTTCTGTAAGCTACACTTTCAGTTACAGTTTTAAATGGTTTTCAAACAACATTTCTACTATTGTGTATTTAGTACCTGAAAATTAAGTACTGTCACATTAGCATTTGAAACGGTTCATCTTCAGTGGAGTCTGACACAATTTACATGTATAAAAATATAACCAAAAGGCCTCGATGCCACTAAATCCAACACACTGGTCGTTTGGATTTCGTCCAGCACATGATCACATGATGTTTTCCATCTGCATCAGGCTCTCACCAATTCTGTCAAACAGCTCTCCTCCAGTGCAGTACTCCAGGAACAGGTACACTGTGGGCCCTTCCTTCCGATGGCCAAAGAATCGTACAATGTTGGAGTGGTTGAGCACCTGTCAAACAGCAGTAAATGGTCAGTCAGTCATCATCTACCGCTTTATCCTCCACCAGAGGGTCGCGGGGGATCGGGCGATAGGCGGGGTACACCCTGGACAGTTCGCCAGTCCATCGCAGGGCCACACACACAGATAGAGACAAACCACCATTCACTCTCACACTCACACCTACGGTCAATTTAGAGTGTTCAATTCACCTAATCCCCACATTGCATGTTTTTGGACTGTGGGAGGAAGCCGGAGAACCCGGAGAGAACCCACGCACACACGGGGAGAACATGCAAACTCCATGCAGAAAGGCCCTTGTTCCAACCGGGGCTCGAACCCGGGTCTTCTCGCTGCAAGGCTTTAAGGATTTAAAAGAGTCACAATAAAACAAGCGTGTGTAGATGTGATGAGAGGAGCTCAGAGTCATAATGATCTAAATCAACAGAGAATGATGACTAACCTTATGGACGCACACCTCCTTTTTGACATTCTCAGCACACTCTTTGGACTGAGACGTGTCGATGACCTTCACTGCAACGGCCTCCTCTGTCTGCCTGTTCACCAGCAGCCGCACTCTGTGGAGAACACACACACACACACACACACACACACACACACACACACACACATCAGGGGCATGTGATTGTATAAAGCAGTGACACATTGTCACTGAGAGTGCCGCTGTGATCGAAACCTGTTTACATTTAGCGGTCTTTGTGCCATTCTACTCTTCATGGTTAATCCCCTGCTCCTTCCACCAGTAACTTTAAAAGTGTTATGTTGTGATTTCGGTGCCTTTGTTCAGATTGACCTCAGTGACACAAAGTGACCACACGTGTCTCCGCGAGCTTAAAACATACATGTTCTCTACGGTCTTTGGTGCGGGAGAGTGAGTGAGTGAGTGAGTGAGAGAGAGAGAGAGAGAAAGTCCGTGCTGCTCATTTGTCAACGCTTCATACAACCACGTGTCATCAGAGTGCTAAAAACATGAACTTCTTACTCTCCGTAGGCTCCTTCTCCCAGAGTCTGAACCAGGTCCCAGTCCTGCACGAACGGCACCGCCATGCTACAAACAAACACACGTTCATATTCACTCACCTAATGCTAATCCTGTCAACATTCACCATGTCATGTGCCAGTTATTCACTGACGTCATTTACCTGCAGCGGAGCCGTTTGTCTCAAAGCTCGGATAAACTTGATCATAAAACTAAACTTAACTCGTATTCTTCTTTAGATTTTACGGCGCGCTCTCACTGTGACTCGAATTTTGACTCCGCCACAAATTTGGCGCGTCGTTTTGTTTGACTGTTGACAACTTCCCGACAGTGTCGTCACTTCCTGTTCTCGCCGTCCGTCGAGGCAACTGCATTATCGCCCCCTGCTGGACAGAAGTCTGCCCTGCAGCGTCTAGTCCAGGAAAAGCTTCCCAAACTTAAAACTCTTTTTAAACTTTTTATACAAAGTGTTTATAAGCTATGAGTGAAGAATAAGAATATCCATGTTTGTGCTGAGTCCTTTCAAACACACCATTCTCCAACTGTATAACAAATATTTGGGGTTTTTTGTCCCCAAAAAGAAGAAATAAACATTCCAAACATGACTCAGCTAAAATGCTTTTTGCTGATTTTTATTTATGAGGCTGAGTTCTCATCAGCAGTGTGGTTGTTCCACAAGGAGGCGCTAGAGGAGAGGAGATGGAGCTCACACACAACTACACAATGTTTACAATGGAACAGATGCTTAATTGTGATGAATAAAACAAACATTATGAATAATTCATGACACAAAGCAACAAAAACTTGAAATCACACACACACACACTGCCTTTTAGCATTTTTGTAAAACATTGAATTAAGTTTTATTTTTCAAGAACTCTATAAAGACTGTGGTTGAAACGAAGAATCAGACAAAAGTAAATGTTTACTGTCCTGGCCTTTAACTTTTAAATGATATTAAGTTTTTTCTGAGTCAAACTCTCACACGTTCACATTGTTATCACATGAATAACTGAGCAAATAATCCGGGAAGAATCAAAAGTCAAAAGTTACTGGAAAACACAATCAACAGATGAATAAATGTGTCAATGGTCGATGTTGTCTCTGGACTTTTGGGAAATGATGAGACAAATGTTTGCACTTTGTCGTGATTTCACAACAGCTTTGTTGTTTCATGATCATGTGACTGTGTGTGTACACATGACAGCAAATGTTAGATCAACAAATATCAGGCTCTGTTCTACTTCATGTTTCCAGAGTTGGGCTCATGAGTTCAGTTAAAGCTGAGATTATAACACACTCATGTTTCTTTCACATTGGAACGTAATAATATATGAAATCATACATTTAAATTAATGACACGGTTTTCTCTCATTTAGTTCAGTGAAGAATTGTTTGTTTTCTGTGACATACACTATCGATCGTCCTGTATTTGTCATGAAGTTAATAAGTACCAGACCAGGACCAGGACCAGGACTGGGACGGTCTCTGTTTGTCCTCCTCCCTCTCTGGACGTTGCTTTAATTCTGAAATAAATGTTGAGCTGAAGTCAAACACAGTCATTTTTTGTCTCATCTTCGTCATCATCATGGGATTTTCTGTCCACTGGACGTGGTTTTCTGTCCTCTCATGTCTCCTGTGTTTGGGTGAGCACAGCTTTTACTTCACATCACAACATCACATAAATGTATGGTTTTGATTTGTCAAATTTATTCACTGTATTTTATATTATTCTAATAATAATAATTGGTGTGGATGTGGATTTAGATGCAGATTTATTTGTGTGTTTAATCTTTAATCTTCAGTCGTGGAGTGTTGTCACAGTGGGAAACGTTTGTGAGTGGACGTTTGTTCTGTTTCTGTGGTAAAGAAGTTCTCTGCAGAGCTTGTGAAAACATGAAAAGTGTTGCGTTTGTGTTCCAGGTTGTGAGGTTTGGTGTGACTGCACAGAGGAAGGCATCCAAATATCAGGAGGTCATTTCACGACGACCAAGCAGCTGCAGAGAAGCAGCATGTTGGTTTACCACTGTCCTGAAGGCTATTATCCTTTTCCTCATCTAACACGAGTGTGTCAGGCCGACGGCTCCTGGCAACCCAGACCCAAAAAGTCTCTACAGTTACAACAGAGATGCAAGCGTGAGTGATGATGATGATGATGATGATGATGACGATGATGATGACGATGATGTTGTCTCCTCTTCATGATAACCGAGGCGAGGCTGTTTTTGGGTTGCAGTCATTGAATGTCCAGACCCCAACGTGCTGGAGAACGGAAACGTGTCCCCTCCTCAGGAGAGATACTTTCTGGACAATGAGACCAACTACGAGTGCTACTCTGGATTCACAATGCGAGGCTCCAGCAGACGTGTGTGTCTGCAGAATGGGAAATGGAGCGGTTCCACTCCCATCTGCAGTCGTGACAGTAAGTCCTGGACCTGGATCTGTCTCCTCATCGGTTCTGTCGCACTCATCTGTTCATCTTCTGTCTTTTCTGTCACCACAGCTGGACATAATTGTGCTGACCCCGGGATTCCGGCCGGAGCCTCCAGGTCAGGGAGCATATTTGGGATCGACGACAAAGTGAAATACAAGTGTAACGGAAACCTGTTTCTGGTGGGCTCCAGTGAGAGAGTGTGTCAGGAGAACGGCCAGTGGACGGGCAAAGAGCCAGCGTGCTACTGTAAGACATTTACACGTGTCACAGCCAGGACAATGAAGACGTGCATTTAAAATCTCAAGGGATGCATTCAAACGAATGCTCATTTAAGAGCAGCGATCAAATGAAACACAAAACTAAATTAAGAACTAAACACAAGTGCAAGGAAGCAAGGAAGCAAGGAAGCAAGGAAGCAAGGAAGCAATAGCACAGATTAGTGTTCAGCAGCAGAGGCATGAGGTCATCTCAGAGTGAGATTTTAGAGATTGTCCTCAATCATCTGATGTCTGTGGTGTTTTTAGTCTGTTAGTCTGTCCTCAATCAGCTGATGTCTGTGGTGTTTTTAGTCTGTTAGTCTGTCCTCAATCAGCTGATGTCTGTGGTGTTTTAGTCTGTTAGTCTGTCCTCAATCGCTGATGTCTGTGGTGTTTTAGTCTGTTAGTCTGTCCTCAATGGGCTGATGTCTGTGGTGTTTTAGTCTGTTAGTCTGTCCTCAATCGGCTGATGTCTGTGGTGTTTTTAGTCTGTTAGTCTGTCTCAATCGTGATGTCTGTGGTGTTTTTAGTCTGTTAGTCTGTCCTCAATCATCTGATGTCTGTGGTGTTTTAGTCTGTTAGTCTGTCCTCAATCAGCTGATGTCTGTGTTTTTAGTCTGTTAGTCTGTCCTCAATCAGCTGATGTCTGTGGTGTTTTAGTCTGTTAGTCTGTCCTCAATCAGCTGATGTCTGTGGTTAGTTTTGCTGTAGTCTGTCTGTCCTCAATGGCTGATGTCTGTGGTGTTTTTAGTCTGTTAGTCTGTCCTCAATCGGCTGATGTCTGTGGTGTTTTAGTCTGTTAGTCTGTCCTCAATCATCTGATGTCTGTGTTTTTAGTCTGTTTCTGTCCTCAATCATCTGATGTCTGTGGTGTTTTAGTCTGTTTGTCTGTCCTCAATGTCTGTGGTAGTCTGTTAGTCTGTCCTCAATTGATGTCTGTGGTGTTTTTAGTCTGTTAGTCTGTCCTCAATCATCTGATGTCTGTGGTGTTTTAGTCTGTTAGTCTGTCCTCAATCGGCTGATGTCTGTGGTGTTTTTAGTCTGTTAGTCTGTCCTCAATCATCTGATGTCTGTGGTGTTTTAGTCTGTTAGTCTGTCCTCAATCATCTGATGTCTGTGGTGTTTTAGTCTGTTTGTCTGTCCTCAATCAGCTGATGTCTGTGGTGTTTTAGTCTGTTAGTCTGTCCTCAATCGATGTCTGTGGTGTTTTAGTCTGTTAGTCTGTCCTCAATCGGCTGATGTCTGTGGGGTTTTAGTCTGTTAGTCTGTCCTCAATCAGCTGATGTCTGTGATGTTTTTAGTCTGTTAGTCTGTCCTTAATCATCTGATGTCTGTGGTGTTTTAGTCTGTTAGTCTGTCCTCAATCAGCTGATGTCTGTGGTGTTTTAGTCTGTTAGTCTGTCCTCAATCATCTGATGTCTGTGTTTTAGTCTGGTTAGTCTGTCCTCAATCATCTGATGTCTGTGGTGTTTTTAGTCTGTTTGTCTGTCCTCAATCAGCTGATGTCTGTGGTGTTTTTAGTCTGTCCTTAATCATCTGATGTCTGTGGTGTTTTTAGTCTATAAAAGGTGGCTCACAGAGATTAACTGAGATGAGGTTAGTTGAGCTGAGATTAACTGATCTGAGATTAACTCTCTGTAGCTGTGCTTTACCTACAGTGCAGTAAACGAGAGTCCTTCAGTCAATAGAACAGAATCCTTTATTGTTATTGCATTTAATTGGTAAAATAGATCAGGGGGTTATTCCATCAGAGTTCGGTTCCATCAAAGAGGCTGAGATTAGCCCCAACTCAGTAACCATGGAAACTATGACTCTGGCTAAGCCTCAACCATGGCTAAGCCATAACTGTGGCTCAGGTTTCCATTCCATCAATCTGAGCCTCAACCCTTTTCCACCAAGGTGGCTAATGTGAATGCCAGCCAAGTAACCATGGTAACTTATGCTGCTGGGCAAACCTGGTCTGTAGCAGGCTAAAAGTGAAGCTTAGCACCATCTATGATCAAAGAATGTCCAATAGACAGAAACCACAGAGACACACAACTGTCATGGAATGATAAAATAATATGTAAAACATAAAATATATAATAAAATGTATTAAAGACATGATTTATACTAATAATTATAGATTATCTATAAGCACATGGGTTAGTGATATCAATTCTATACAATTGAACAGAATAATTGACCGTGCAGGAAATAAATGAAAGCTATCCCATCGATTTGCATAACATCCAGTTGATAAATGTGATGAATATCACTTTCTAACATTACTACTAGGGCTGCCAAATGATCAATAATGGAGAATTTCACATAAATTGCAGTGAAACGATAATGCTATTTTAATGATGTTCATATGAATGTTACTTATTAGTGCTGTCTTTTTGTTCTTTGGGGATTTTCCTTTTCATTTTAGGGATTTGGTTGCATTAATAGATCCACATAACTGATTAGTTTTAAACAAAAACCATCAAGAAATCAATTGGTAGATTATTGTCTACATATATTTTGTCCCTTTGATGGAGGATTTATAAAACATGATGATGCTGAAATACTTCATTTTCTTTGTCACTTACGCATTCAGCCACATCCCTCGCTTTATTGATTGCCGCGGTATTGCCCTTCTTTCAGATTATGTGGCTGTAATCCTCATATACCTCCATGAGGAGAACATCTCTGCACGCTCTTTTTTTCCCTTGCATTTTTCGCGCTCGACTAGAATGGGCTTTTTATTTTCCCTGTGGGCGTGCACAAGTTGAGGCTTAAAAGTTGAGGCTTGACTAAGCGTCAGGTGGAGCCAGCTGATTTCACTTGATGGAACGATTTGGAGCTAGATTGGGAAGTGGAGCTTAGTCAAGCTTCAAGCTTACACCTAAGTCTGGCAATTCTTAGCTACGTTGATGGAATACCCCCCAGAACAAAGAACAACAACAACAACAACAACAATAATAACAATAATAATAATAATAATAATAACAATAATAATAACAATAAGAAGAAGAGCAAATGAAAACATCAAACTAAATGTAAAAAGGTTATAAAAGCACTTCAATCGAAGATAAAAAGATAAAAGGATGACGTCTATAAAGGCAGTGATGATTTATAAGAGTTCTTATAATCTGCTTTCGGATTTGAGCCACGTGTTTGTATCCGACCACAGCTTAATCCAGAGGAACGATTTGAGAACATTTATCAGAATGTGAACAAAGACTTGTGCTCTTTATTGTTTTTTAACTTCTTTCCTTGCAGACAAACACACCTATGACACTCCTCTGGAGGTCTCTGCAGCATTTGGCAGCGCAATAAAAGGAACGCTCACCACTTTAGAGTCGCTGGGTAAGTTCCACACACTCAGAGAATCAAGATAATAATCTACAAACAACAAAGATTATTTCAGTTCACTTGATTCAAGAAAACTATGTTTCCACAATATTCAGTGTTTTTATTGACAAGTGAATCTCTGTATCTCTGCTTCTCTCTTCATGTCGTTCACGTCGCTCATGTCATTCATGCCGTTCATGTTTGTTGTTCATGACGTTTATGTTGCTCATGTCGTTTATGTTGCTCATGTTGTTTATGTTGTTCTTGTCGTTTATTTCTCTCATGTCGTTCATGTTGCTCATGTTGTTTATGTCGTTCTTGTCGTTTATGTCACTCATGTTGTTTATGTCGCTCATGTTGTTTATGTCGCGCTCATGGCCGTTTATGCTCGCGTTCATGTTGCTCATGTTTATGCGTTCATGTCTCATGTTGTTTGTCGCCATGTTGTTTATTTCGCCATGTTTATGTCCTATGTCTATTTCATGCGATACGCTCATGTTTATGTTGCTCATGTTGTTTATGTCACCATATTTGTTTATGTCGCTCATGACGTTTATTTCCCTCATGTTGTTTATGTTGTTCATGTCACTCATGTTGTTTGTCGTTCATGACGTTTATTTCGCTCATGTTGTTTATGTCGCTCATGTCGTTCATGTCGCTCATGTCGCTCATGTCAATCATGTCATTTATGTCATCCAGACGACACACAGGGGGAGAGAAAAATCCGGATCTCTAAAAACGGGACATTAAACATCTACATCGCTGTGGACATTTCTGAGAGCATCGAAGAGAAACACTTCAACGACGCCAGAGACGCCGTCAGTAAACTCATCGAAAAGGTGAGAAAAACCTCCAGCTTCATATGAACAGGTTTACACTGCATTTGTATGATAGAACACAGACTGAGAGAGCTCAGTTTAAAAGATGCACACGAGACACAAATATCAATTTGGCTCCTACACTGCTGCTGCTGCTGATGATGATGATGATGATGCTGCTGCTGCTGATGATGATGCTGCTGCTGCTGCTGCTGCTGATGATGATGATGATGCTGCTGCTGCTGGAAAATGTCTTCAAATCTGCACATGGACGTCTGGACGAGCTGATGACAGATATAACATATATATGTATATATATACATATAACACACAAACAATAAATCAACACAAACACAACAACTGAAATCATTTATTATTATAATAATTATAGTAGGTTTTTTTTTTTTTACCTGTATCTATTCCTGTATACCTGTATACACTTAGTGTTTATCCATATCTTTACATTAAAGGTGCAGTTGATTATCTTTCCCGTTATTATCAAACCTCTAAAATGTTAAATCATGTTGTTTTATTTGTATTTGTATGTATTTATTTTAATGTTTGCTGACTGTCGTTAAGAGAACTCTGAACTTGAATATTTGAAGTTGTGTCATTTGTAATATTGACATATGGAGTATTTGACGTTGTTTGACGATGTACAAACATCATCTCATCCCTTTGTGCTGCCAGTGTAACAGCCATTAGAATTACATTTCATTATGAATTACACATCATAGTCTCGATTGATGCTTCTTGGCAAGAGAAGCTTGGCTCGCGGTCAACGCTCACCATCAGATTCTACATTTGTGCTGATAAATGAATCAATTACTCAACAAAATAACAAGCATAAGCAGTTTGCTCCAGGAGAAGGTGTTGCATTAACAAAACACACAGCACTGTCTCTTTTATGAGCAGGAACATATATAATATTCCCTCATGTGTCCACAGATTGCATCGTTCAGCGTGACTCCAAACTACGACATCCTCTTTTTCTCCGCTGAAATTTACGAAGTGGTGAACATTCTGAATTTTCTGGACGGCACCGTTTCTCTGCACACGGTGAAGGATAAACTGGAAAAATTCAAAGTTGGCAGTGAGTAAAAAACATGTTGAGATTGTGTTTTAATGCACAGCGTGAACTTGTGGTGATGATGTCACATTGTTGTGTTTGAAGACAGAAACACAGCAGGGACAGACGTGTCGCTTGTCTTTGATACCTTCAATGAGAGAATGGCTGTTATCAAGCAACGGACAGGAGATGCATTCAAGGAACATCGTCACGTCCTCATTATTTTTACAGACGGTAAAAACAGACTTTACCAAACTGCTGTGATGAATATGATGAACATGATGAACATGATGAGAGAAATGCTTCTCTTTGACTGCAGGAGCTTATAACATGGGCGGCTCACCAGCACCAACTGTGGAGAAGATCAAGAACTTGGTTTACATGAATCCCAGCAATGAAGAAGAGAGGAAAGCAAGAGAAGATTTTCTTGGTGAGTTTTAGTTGAAATTTACTGATTTTTATATTAACTGACGTTTAATTAAAGGATCACTGTGTGAACATTAGTGACATCTAATGGTGAGACCTTTAGATGTCACTATAGAGGACTTTACTTGTCCTGTAAGGACACGGCAGCACCAGATTCCTCGTCTAAAGTCAGTGAGACTTCTTCTTGTTTGTAGCAGCAGACTCAGACTGTTTCTTCTCTTTTGTTACAGACATTTATGTGTTTGCCGTCGGAGCAGAGATATTTGACTCTGACCTTCAGCCTCTCACAGTCGGCACCGATGGCCGTCATTATTTCAGAATGAAGGACATTGAAAACCTGCAGGAGACGTTTGATGAAATCATCGGTAAGGCATCTGTGGAGGTGAGGTCAGAGGTCGAAGTGAATCAGGTAACACATCTGTGTAACCTGTTTTCAGGCCATCATTGAATTTGTGGGCTAATATTTACTGCAGCGTGCATCGATCCCCACGCTGCAGTTTGACATGAAGGATCATAAGTGGACGACAAAATGAGCTTCTCTTGTTTCCTAAAGTGCTTGAGAGCAGGCGGAGTCGTTGCTCTGGATCTAATGTTGTTTCTCTGTGATTCATCGGTGCACAGCACCAGTGTAGCACTGACAGAGATGATGAAGAACACATTTATTATACACGATACCAGCATCACAACAAAATGGACCATTAAGTACTGAAAACACACACATGTTTACATTAACAAGAATTACACCAACACAGTTCAGACACAAATAAACAAATACATGATCACAGTCTCTGGTTCTGGTGTAAGTAACCAGGACCAGGACTTTTTATATAGACCTTCATGGTCCTGAGGATTGTGATTGTCTGTCTGTGACCTGGAGGTCGACTTCATCGTGCTTCATTAAAGATGGTGACTCATTTATACCTGGTTATAACATGAAGTCTGTCTCTGTGCACTCATGTCATCTCATCTCAGTTTCCACATGTTCACAAATATAACGATTTCTAATGTGACAGAAAGTCTTAACTCTGATTTCCATTCATGCTGACGTCACATGTCTTTTATTGCAGATGAAGAGCAAGTGAAAGATCTCTGTGGTCTTCATCGAGAGTACGACACAGGTCTGACAGACAGCAAGAGGAAGATGTATCCATGGTGGGTGTACATCGTGGTCCAGGTGAATGTTCCACTTTTCCATTCACTTCCTATTTAACCTGTGAGCTGTGAACAAGACCTAAAGCTGTTGTGCGTAACTTTCTCTTTTTGAATCGAGTGAATGCGACTGTGTGTGTGCGTGTGTGTGTGTTGTGTCTCTCACCTGCAACACTGTGATGATTTCATGTCGCGACAGAAACACGACAGCTACAGCTGCACAGACTTTAACTGTGATCTCGAGTTTGGCTTCTCACATATGTGACAGTAGCTGCTGCTGTTCCTGCAGCACGCAGCTCCATGTGTTCTAACCCGATACATTAACAAAGTTAATCTAATGCTTCACACGTTAACAGAAGCTCAGCCTGAAGCAGAAACATGCTTAAATCTCCTTATCATTGAAACGTTCAGAATACAAAGACAAAGAAATGCCTGGGTTCTCTGGTGACTTCCAAGTTTATCCTGACTGCGGCTCACTGCTTCACGTTCGGTGATTTACCAAAACACGTGACGGTGGAAATCAACGATGGATTCGGCCGAGGTAACCATCAAATATTATATATAAAATATTACTTACAGTTACTTTTGATCTTTTTACTAATGCTCACGTTTGACTGTGTTTATTTTGCAGTGAAAAAAGTGAAAACCTTTTATAAACATCCAAAATACAACGTGAATGCAAAGACAGATGAAGGAGTGAAGGAGTTCTACGACTATGACGTGGCTCTGATTCAGCTGAAAGATGACGTTCATATCTCCACGGCTGTCAGGTAACAAACGATACTCTCTAAACTCTAATTCACAAACTAAATCATTTATTCATCACGTTATTCTCTCTCTTCTTTATCAGGCCGATTTGCATACCTTGCACCCAGGAAACCAGTGATGCTCTTCAGCTGGTGGGTGAATCCACCTGCAAACAACAAGGTAAATAACTCACTGTTTCTCTTAAAAGGGCCAATGCATATTCCATTAGACCCATGGTTCTCACACTGTGGTACGTGTACCACCAGTGGTACGTGAGCTTCCTCTGGTAGTTGCTTGCGTTCCATGCTACAAACAGATCCGGTCCAGCCTACATCCAGGACATGATCAAAACCTACACCCCAGCCCGCCCACTCCGCTCTGCATCGACAAACCGGCTCGCTGCCCCCTCACTGAGAGGATCGCAGAGGCACTCGCAGAACTCGAGACTGTTCACTGTCCTCGCTCCCAAATGGTGGAACGATCTCCCCATCGACATCCGGACAGCTGAAAGCCTCCACATCTTCCGACGCCGACTAAAAACACATTTCTTCCGACTCTACCTCGACTAAGACAAAAAAAAAACTTGTACATCGCACTTATGACTAGCACTTCATAGTTTGATCTACTTGAAGCTCTTACTTACTTCTAGCCCTTATTTGTACCCAAATGTTTAAATGCACTTTTGTAAGTCGCTTTGGATAAAAGCGTCTGCTAAATGACATTTAATGTAATGTAATGTAATGTAGTTCTTGGAGGAAAAATCATAAACACTGTTGTGCTGTACAAAGTAAGGATGTGAGATATTAGTATTTGCATCCCTTTAAAGTGAAATGTCATGTTTGTGTTTTCTACAAACAGAACAGCTTTTGTTAAAGAATCATCTTGAAAGTCTTTCGTTCCTGACCAAGGGCAGAGACGCACTGGCAGAGAAGGACGTCCACGCCAAGCTCGGGGACAACGTGAGTTTTACATTATCCTGATACTGTATATCATGTTTGGATGAAGCTGCTGCAAAACCATTCAAACTCTTCATGACAGAGAGACTCATGCATCATACATGCACTTCACGCTGATGGAATAACCACAGATAATCCAAAGATTGCTGTGACTGATAACTTCCTGTGCACTGGGGGACGCACTCCCTTCAGAGATCATATCGCATGCACAGGTATGTTTGTCCTCACACAAACACACACTACCTACCCACCGACTCACACACCAACCCACACACACAAGTGAACACATCTGTGTGTTTCAGGTGATTCTGGAGGAGCCGTGTTCAAGAACTACAAGCATCGCACGATACAGGTGAGCGTCTGCTTCTCATCAGTGTTATGATGTGAAGTCTCATCATCAGTGTTATGATGTGAAGTCTCATCATCAGTGTTATGATGTGAAGTCTCATCATCAGTGTTATGATGTGAAGTCTCATCATCTGTGTTATGATGTGAAGTCTCATCATCTGTGTTATGATGAAGTCTCATCATCGTGTTATGATGTGAAGTCTCATCATCAGTGTAATGATGTGAAGTCATCATCTGTGTTATGATGTGAAGTCTCATCACTGTTATGATGTGAAGTCTCATCATCAGTGTTATGATGTGAAGTCTCATCATCTGTGTTATGATGTGAAGTCTCATCATCAGTGTTATGATGTGAAGTCTCATCATCTGTGTTATGATGTGAAGTCTCATCATCAGTGTTATGATGTGAAGTCTCATCATCTGTGTTATGATGAAGTCTCATCAGTGTTGATGTGAAGTCTCATCATCTGTGTTATGATGTGAAGTCTCATCATCACTGTTATGATGTGAAGTCTCATCATCAGTGTATGATGTGAAGTCTCATCATCAGTGTTATGATGTGAGTCTCATCATCAGTGTTATGATGTGAAGTCTCATCATCTGTGTTATGATGTGAAGTCTCATCATCAGTGTTATGATGTGAAGTCTCATCATCTGTGTTATGATGTGAAGTCTCATCATCTGTGTTATGATGAAGTCTCATCATCATGATGTGAAGTCTCATCATCAGTGTTATGATGTGAAGTCTCATCATCACTCATCATCAGTGTTATGATGCGTGTCTCATCATCTGTGTTATGATGTGAAGTCTCATCATCTGTTATGATGTGATGATGATGTGAAGTCTCATCATCGTGTTATGATGTGAAGTCTCATCATCAGTGTTATGATGTGATCTCATCATCAGTGTTATGATGTGAAGTCTCATCATCAGTGTTATGATGTGAGTCTCATCATCAGTGTTATGATGTGAAGTCTCATCATCTGTGTTATGATGTGAAGCTCATCATCTGTGTTATGATCTGAAGTCTCATCATCAGTGTTATGATGTGAAGTCTCATCATCTGTAATGATGTGAAGTCTCATCATCTGTGTTATGATGTGAAGTCTCATCATCACTGTTATGATGAAGTCATCATCAGTGTTATGATGAAGTCTCATCATCTGTGTTATGATGTGAAGTCTCATCATCAGTGTTATGATGTGAAGTCTCATCATCTGTGTTATGATGTGAAGTCTCATCATCAGTGTTATGATGTGAAGTCTCATCATCTGTGTTATGATCTGAAGTCTCATCATCAGTGTTATGATGTGAAGTCTCATCATCAGTGTAATGATGTGAAGTCTCATCATCTGTGTTATGATGTGAAGTCTCATCATCACTGTTATGATGTGAAGTCTCATCATCAGTGTTATGATGTGAAGTCTCATCATCAGTGTTATGATGTGAAGTCTCATCATCTGTGTTATGATGTGAATCTGTCTCATCATCAGTGTTATGATGTGAAGTCTCATCATCTGTGTTATGATGAAGTCTCATCATCAGTGTTATGATGTGAAGTCTCATCAGTGTTATGATGTGAAGTCTCATCATCAGTGTTATGATGTGAAGTCTCATCATCAGTGTTATGATGTCTCATCAGTCTCATCATCAGTGTTATGACTCATCATCTGTGTTATGATGTCTCATCATCTGTGTTATGATGTGAATGTCATCAGTGTTATGATGTGTTATGATGTCTCATCATGTTATGATGTGAAGTCTCATCATCAGTGAAGTCTCATCATGTGAAGTCTCATCATCAGTGTTATGATGTGAAGTCTCATCATCCATCATCAGTGTTATGATGTGAAGTCTCATCATCTGTGTTATGATGTGAAGTCTCATCATCAGTGTTATGATGTGAAGTCTCATCATCAGTGTTATGATCTCATCATCACTGTTATCTGTGTTATGATGTGATCTCATCATCAGTGTTATGATGTGAAGTCTCATCATCTGTGTTATGATGTGAAGTCTCCTCATCATCAGTGTTATGATCATCTGTGTTATGATGTGAAGTCTCATCATCAGTGTTATGATGTGAAGTCTCATCATCAGTGTTATGATGTGAAGTCTCATCATCAGTGTTATGATGTGAAGTCTCATCATCTGTGTTATGATGTGAGTAAAGTGAGCGTGGTGTCGTCCTCTCACAGGTGGCTGTGGTCAGCTGGGGAACCACCACAGTGTGTGAGGGTGGAGGCGTCGTGGACTCGCAGGAAAACTCCAGAGATTTCCACCTCAATCTCTTCAGAGTCGTTCCTTTTCTCAAATCTATCCTTGGAAACGACACACAGGACGACTATGCAACACTTCAGTTTTTAGCAAACTAAATTCATTCATTCATATTGACATTTCATTTCTTTTTCTTTCTTTTTTTAAAACACTCACTCACACACACATTCACACAGCGTCAGGATTTCAGGAAAGTGAAAAGTTTCTCACTTTGAGTGCAGCAGCGTCAAGTGTTGCCAAAGTGCATTGTGTGTCAGAGGCTTCACTACTTCGTTGAGAAATGTTCAACTTTCCACGCGTCAACTCAAGTGTCCGTCAAACTCTACACAACTCAAACTCTACACAACTCAAACTCTACACAACCCAAACTCTACACACAACACAAACTCTACACAAACTCTACACAACTCAAACTCTCTACTCTCAAACTCTACCCAAACTCCACAACTCAAACTCTACACAACTCTACACAACCCAAACTATACACAACTCAAACAACCCTACACAACCCAAACCCTACACAACCCAAACTCTACACAACTCAAACCCTACACAACTCAAACTCTACACAACTCAAACTCAATAATGACAGACAGCATCACCTCATCTCCGTCTGCTGCTGTAAACCAACACTTAACATACTGGAAACATGAATGAATAAATGAAAATAAACTTGTGCCCTGACTCCCATTTCTTTTAAAAGACACTGAGGTCAAAGGTCAAACACACACTGAAACAGGCTATAAATAATAAAGAGATTTAACGCCAACAAAGCAGTGATGCTTGAAGTTGTGTTCATTTATTTGAGAGTGGACACTCTCGTCTCCTGTGACCTTTAACACAACTGCCACACACTGAGTATTTTCTCTTTTCTCTGTAAATCCTCGAGATGACTGTGTGTAAGAAGCTCAGCTCTCTTAACCTCAGCACGTCCACGTGTCTAAACAGAGGTAAAGTCCAGTGCAGTCCTCACTGGAGACTCAGGAGTATATAATCATATCATCTATAATCAATATGAAGTAAATGGAAAGATATTCAGACATAAGGCGTCTCTCAGTCGCACGTCTCTCTCTATCTTTACGCAGGAGTTGAACAAAGACACTGAAGAAGTAATGTGAGTTATAAATGTGGTAATCATGATTTCCATGAGCGTTTCCTGCTGTGAGGTCTGAGGTCTGTCCACAGCTGTGCTGCTGTCCGGTTCCCCCTCAGGTCATTGAGTCAGGGCCCATTTCCAGCTCTCTGCTCTCTACGCAATGCGGACCCTGAGTCTGGCAGCGTGCCGAGTCACAGCATTCAAATTGGATTTAGTGTAAAGTTAAGTTGTTTTTTTTGGAGCATGATTCATGGCTTTGAGATGGAAATAAAGTGAGCTTGTCATTCATTGCCTTGTTTTTACAGCCCACAAATAAACCACGGCAATACAAATGATTTGTTCTTGTCAAACATGAAGTTTGTGGTTATTTTATTATAATATTTGTCTCTGTGTACATTTACATTCAGCGGTTCTTACTAATGCATATCGGCTAAATGTCAAAATGTTTCACTGGTTTCACTGACGTTGTTTAGCTGTGAGTCAGTGATGGAGCGGCTCCTCACTCACTCACTCACTCACTCACTCACTCATTCACTCTTCTGCTTTCCCTTTAACTAATTGTGAGGTATGGCGCGGGTCAATGAGACAGAGGAAGACAGACTGTGAGGGGACGGACAAATGGGAGGGACTTAATTGAATGAAAACGCTCTTGTGGTCCCAGACGCCGTAAAACCGGGACTGGTCCTGATTGAATCCCAGTGCAGGACTCAGGAAGCTGTCCGTGTTTTATTGTTTACAGCATCACCTGATCATGTACACACACACACAGCATAACCCTGAAGCATCTGCTGTTTAAACTGCAGATGTCTCTCTGCCCCCCATCCCCCTCTCTCCCTCTCTCTCCCTCTCTCCCTCTAAATCAGGCTTATGGGCCATTTCAGAATTGAGTAGCATTAGGAAGTGCACACACAGAGTTTTCGGTGGTTCGTGCTCAGCAGCTCACATGCAGCCACGTTTCTGCTGATTCTGACGCTTACAATATTAAATGATCGGAGGTTGAGGTCGGCCTCGTACTTAACTGTGATGACAAATCTTCATCCTGATAATAATAATAACAATAATAATCATCAGCAAACCTGACTCTTTTATGATAAGAATAAAAATGAACTTATAACATACATGTTTGTATCTGTTTTAGACGTGGTTCACGCGCAGCTCGATGATTGTTTCATAGACTATACTAATACTTATAGTAGACTCACTATAATTATTGTTATTAAAATTCATATTTTGAAGTATTTTGAAAATAACAAGAACGGATAAAATGATGAAAGCAGAGATCGTCAGCTGATCACATGATGATCTGTGAAAATCATTTAAGAAACAAATTACTGTCGAGTTTTAAAGAGGTTTTCTGTGTTTTTATTATGTTATATTACTATGTTATTATGTTATATTATTATGTGCAATAAAGGAACGTATGTTGAAATAATTCTGGTTAACTTACAGTAAAAGTTCAAGTTTACATTTATTACATTTTGGTTGTAATATATCTACAGTTAATGTTTCCAGTATAAATAATGGAGTCATCTATGAACACTGCAGTGATGATGTCATGTCAAGTTATTTTCTTTTCAATGCTAATCAGACCACGCCCACAGCCACACCCACAGTCATTCTGAACTTTATTATGGGTTTATGATTTAAGATCATGTTTTCACTAAAGTGTTGATCCGTGTTGGGCTTTGAAGTGAGACACAAATGAACAAATGAATATCTATATCAATATATATCTACAGTAGATATATGAGAGGATCCCTGATGGAGTTAGAGCGGATCATTTCCATGTAACACTTTTCTAATGATAATACCTAAAGCTTAGTAATGAAAGAAGGAGTGAAATCTGCCTCTTGTCAGCGTTTACGGTGAGAAGCACTTGGATGATTAGATGCCTTACAATCGATGCAGCGTCTTCTTCCAATCATTAAGACTGCTCTTAACAGATTACAGCGCCTCTCTCTCCTGCTCCTCCTCCTCCTCTCCTGCTCCTCCTTCTCCTGTCTCACACACTCCTTCTTTCCTCTCTCTCTCAGTAGACACAACAGGAGACTTCACTTCTCTCGCTTTTGCTTTGAATTTCAATCTAAACTCTGAGGCATTTTCAGCTGACGTTCATCAGAGGCATGAAAGTGACCAACAAACACCAGCTGCTGATGAACTGCTGATGAACTGCTGATTTCTTTCCTACCAATGGATCTACTCACAGTCATCTGTCACTTTTTGCTTTTCTTTTTTGAGTCATCTGCAGCCACCAGCCTGATCACGGGTGAGTGTGCACACACACACACACACACACACACACACACTCACACACACACACACACACAGACTGAACTCTGGATTCACTTGTGGATCTGTCTTCCTGATCCTCTGCTCTCGGGATGTTTGGCTCTGAAGCGGATTTATTTGAAGCTCGAGGTAAGTGACTCTCTCTCTCTCTCTGTCCTTAAAATACTGTAATAATACAGTAATATGTTGATAATTAAGAGGATGTTACTTTTTGGTTGTGGGAACTTTTCCCTGAAGCTTCTCCTGTGGTTGTTATGGAAAGTTTCCCTAACATCACAACCTTTATTTCACCAACCCCAAAAAAACAGATAGAGAATAAATAAATTCCTCTGTGGTTCATGTAAAGATTTGAACCTAAAGATGAATCTAACTGCAAACCTTCTATAACAGTCTCATAACAAATCTACAAACAAACTTCAGAACGTTCTAGATGTAAAAAATAGAACCAAAATACAACTGAACAGGAACGTTGTGTCGAAACCACAGTGCAACCACAGGAGAACGTTTTAGGTTCTGGTTCTCTTAGGCTCCTCCCTAACCCTGAGGGAACGTTAGGCTCCTCCCTAACCCTGAGGGAATGTTCCGTAAACGATAGTTTTTGGTTTGGTTGTAAATAACCTGAGGAGAACCACATGCTAACGTTCCCTGAACTTTATGTATTAGTAGGGATTTCAACATTGTAATAACAAACATTTGAATGTGTCATGTTCAGTAATTCTCCTAATAATATGATCTGGATGTGATCTGGATGTGATCTGGATGTGATCTGGATGTGATGTGGATGAATGACATGGTGTTATTCCAGGTCAGCGTGTGTGTAAGGCGGGGAAAGGGAAGCCCTGTTATAAACTGGCCTATTTCTCTGAGCTGCGGCGGAGGCTGAACTTTGCAGAAGCAGAAGAAGCTTGCAGACGAGACGGAGGACAACTGCTGAGCGTGGAGACGGCGTCTGAGCAGAAGATCATAGAGCAGCTCATCACAGAGCTGAGACCCACCGATGGAGACTTCTGGATCGGCCTCCGCCGTAAGGACGAGCATGAGGACAGCAGCTCAGACTGCTCCTCGCTGTATTACTGGCTGGACGGCAGCAAGTCCACATTCAGGTAAAAGAGATTTCAAACATGAAGAAAATACAACTAAATAATAAAAATGACCATTGACATATTCAGTCCTAGATTGATTATAATATGAATATAAACACATGCATCTTTACAATAAGAGCAGGAAAATGATATTATTTGTTGGATTTGTTGCTACAGTCATGTCCTTCTTGTATTGTTCTCGTTTTTATTGCCTTTCAATGTTGATTTGATTATTTTGTCTTATTCTATCAAACTACCGAGAAAATATAGATGAAAATTAGCACGACTGTAATGTAGCATTTATTCATTCATGAGCAATGTCCTTTCTCAAATAAATCGATAAATAAAATTTAAATTTGGTATTTAAAGATTTTCATCAAAAAAAGGTGATTTCTCTATGTGTGTGTGTGTGTGTGTGTAGGAACTGGCACTGGGACGAACCGTCCTGTGGTTACGAGGTGTGTGTGGTCATGTATCACCAGCCCTCTGCCCCCCCGGGTCTGGGCGGACTCTACATGTTCCAGTGGAACGATGACAACTGTGAGACCAAGAACAACTTCATCTGTAAATACACGGCAGGTACAGGTGCACAGGTGAACGTGCTTTTATTCTGAAAAGCCCGGTCGTCGCCGTCACTAACGATTTATTTTCCTCTCAGAGAAAACTCCGGACACGTCGCCGTCGCCCAACGCCACACACACAGGTAGCATAAGCTCAGTGTCACATTGTTTATTGCTCAGTACAGAGTGACACAGTTTGACCTTTGACCTCCTCTCACAGACATCTTTCCTGCGTCTGTGCTGCCGTGGAGCCCGGGCGACCGCAGCCACGGCAGGAGCACAGGTTTGACTGGATCAAAGCGTGAGTGCAGTGACCGCTGCTGAAAACTTCACTGCTCTGTCGTTCATCTCTTTCAGCTCTTAATCTGGTTTACATCATCATTCCCACAATCCCGCTGATCGTGCTGCTGCTGACTGTGAGCGGAGTCTGCTGCTTCAAACTGCTGCTCACACGGTGAGCAGACACTGAGCAACAATAACACCTCAAACACTGACACTGAGCAACAATAACACCTCAAACACTGACACTGAGCAACAATAACACCTCACACTGAGACACTGAGCAACAATAACACCTCACACTGACACCTCAAACACTGACACTGAGCAACAATAACACCTCAAACACTGACACTGAGCAACAATAACACCTCAAACACTGACACACTAACAATAACACCTCAAACACTGACACTGAGCAACAATAACACCTCAACACTGACTGAGACACTTGAGAGCAACAATAACACCTCAAACACTGACACTGAGAGCAACAATAACACCTCAAACACTGACACTGAGCAACAATAACACTCACACTGAGCAACAATAACACCTCAAACACTGACACTGAGACACTGACAGCAACAATAACACCTCAAACACTGACACTGAGCAACAATAACACCTCAAACACTGACACTGAGCAACACACTAACACCTCAAACACTGACACTGAGCAACAATAACACCTCAAACACTGACACTGAGCAACAATAACACCTCAAACACTGACACTGAGCAACAATAACACCTCAAACACTGACACTGAGACTGACACTGACTGACAGAGCAACAATAACACCTCAAACACTGACACTGAGCAACAATAACACCTCAACACTGACACTGAGCAACAATAACACCTCAAACACTGACACTGAGCAACAATAACACCTCAAACACTGACACTGAGCACACCTCAAACACTGACACACACCTCAAACACTGACAGAGCAACAATAACACTCAAACACTCTGAGCAACAATAACACCTCAAACACTGACACTGAGACACTGAGCAACAATAACACCTCACACCAACAAACACACACGAGACACGAGAGCAGCAATAACACCTCAAACACTGACACTGAGCAACAATAACACCTCAAACACTGACACAGAGCAACAATAACACCTCAAACACTGACACTGAGCAACAATAACACCTCAAACACTGACACTGAGCAACAATAACACCTCAAACACTGACACTGAGCAACAATAACACCTCAATCACTGACACTGGTCATCACATATTCATTAAATCAAGCTGACACAACATCACCATGTACATCTCGTGGATCTTTTACTCTTTGTCTTCTATATTTTTCAGTAAAAACCGACACAAGTTTTAGTTCATTCAACATTTCAATCTTTTTAAACAGGCTACATGTTTGTTTATGAGGTAGCTGAGAGTAGACAGAGTTACACCTCTGTTCACTGACACTATTCTAGATTTAAAACACTAATGTTCACTCACAGAGCTCTGTGTGCAGGAGCAGACAAACACACATTTATCTGTGTTTAATGATCACTACTTTCTCCATGGTCAAATCCTCTATTTTACACTTCTGGCTCCAAAGCTAAGGAACAGACTTCCATCTGCAGCATCTTTAGTTTCTTTATTAACTTCTGTGTTTTATCTGCAACTGTTTTTCTCTTTTTATTTCCTTGTTTCATTCTCATGAAGTCTTTTGTGGACGTTGTATTCCTGTGACAGATGTTGTTCTTAATAAAATGATGATGTCATGCTTCTGTGTGTGTGTGTGTGTGTGTGTGTGACACAGAAGGAGAAAAGAGCAGAAGTCAGAAGTGTGTCAGACGGACGCCGGCCTCTGCCCGAGCCCAATCCCAACCGACGTCTACAAGGTCATTCGCTCCCAGAAGGACGACGACCTGGTTTCTGCTCGAGCCAACACTAAAAACACCTCCTTCTTATGCTCCTCCCCTGACACACCCACAGGTGACTATGACAACCTGGGCGGTCGAGACACAGAGAGTGGATTTGTGACGCTCGCCAGCACAGAGAGCTGCTTCCTTAACTTAGACCTCAACGACCTCAGCCTCGGCCGCCGCGGCGCCCGCGACTTCTATGACAGCAGCCTGGGCCGCACGGAAAAGAGAGAGCTGAACGACAGCAGTCTGGGCCGAACCGGACACAGAGAGTTCTACGACAGGAGTCTGGGTCGCCGTACGACAAAGAGCGAGCACTACGGCAGCGGCGTGTACGGGGACGGCGGACTGTACGACAGCAGCATCAGAGCAGGCAGTGACCTCTATGATTCCAAGCTGAGGCCTGGAAGTCACACGGTGAAAGCCGACCTGTATCAGTCATACATCACTAACGGCAAGGACGACACTTTCCAGAGCAGCCTGGGAACCTACGCCAACCGCAAATCCTTCCAGTTTAACCTGGATTCTTACAGAAATGGCCCCAACCTGGACAGCGGCAGGAGATACTTCAACGAACAAGAATGGATCAACAGAGAAAACTACTGATTCTTCATTTAAAGAGTGCGTGCGCGTACAGCTGAGGACAGAGAGGAGAGACTGTGCATGCGCGCGGTTGTAATCATTTGTTTCTTTAGGGAGGATCTCTGTGTCTCAGCTGTTTAAACACTGAATATATTAGAAATGTTAGAGTATGTGAAGCTGCGCTCTGCATGGCCGCGTCACGCTGCTCCTGCTTTTACTGTGGAGGCTGAAGGTCGTCATGTTTACCTCATGTTACCACGGTTACCTCAAACCTAATGACCCCAAACTGCTCGAGGGAACCCAGCAGAACACAAATGTGTGTTATTTTATAGATGTGTGTTTTTGACACGGCCTTAAATGAACGACATGTGAGACACGTGAGCGCTGCTCGTGGACATGCATATCACATGTGTATCATCTGTGCAGTTCATACACAAAACACAGATCAAACCCAGCCAACGAGCCTTCAGCTCCACACTGTTAAACACTTAGTCCACTTCCAGTCTCCTCGATACTCGCTGTGTCTAAAGTTACGTGCGTATGTTTCACTTTTACATCAATCAAAATCAGTTATGATGGGACATTGAGCCTGCAGCCCACCCACAGCACATGCTATGAAGAGAATGATAAATGATTATTATTCAGTCAAAAGTAGAATGCCTTGAGATTTGTATGTTTGTTACATGAGAATAAAAGGATAAGATTTGAACGTCCATCTGTCTCATGAAAAACAAGGATCATATCCAGTCACTCGTTTTTTATTAATACGCCAAGTTCAATTAATAACACGTCGTCCACTTCGCTCACACACGACACAATAGGAAGACGCTGTTCGAGTGCAGACCAGCAAACACGACAAGACTTCAGAGATTCATGGTTCAGAAAAATTCAAACATTTTCAAGTCAAGTATGAAAAAAAAGCCATTTAAGGCTACACACACACACACACACACACACACACACACACACACACACACACACACACACACACACACACACACACACACACACACACACACACACACACACACACAAATACCAGCCTTGTTGAAGGAAGTAATTGATTTTGTTCCATCAGGATTTCTCTGGTATGTCTTTTTTCTGGGGCGGGCTGGAGTTCAAAGGTCAAAGGTCAGCCAAGGTTCCGCTTACGAGGCTGCTTCTGCCGCCGTGGTTTCAAGATGACGTAGCGTCTGTAGGTGGTGTGATGGTCTGACAGGAACGGGATGTAGAACGCTCTGAGCAGAGGAGAGGACCTGAGACAGAGAATCAGTCTGTGATCTGTTCTGGCGTTTCTCAGGGACCACGTCATTAAACGCTTCATTACCTTGAAAATAAACACGTACTTCTCTTGATTGAAAAGGTTTTGTTTATATCCTAACGCAAGGTGAGCATATGATGAAATACATCCTTGTCCTTGTGTTTGTTATGTGTGGGAAAAGTGTGGAATACCTCGATGCTTGAAGAAAAGGTTTATAGGCGATGACGTTCCACTCGTCTTTGCTGGATGAATATCGCGGCTCCAGTGGCGTCTCTTCATCTGTGTCCAGGTCCACTAAATAATGACACTGCTTCAAATCCACCTGCAAATAAACAAATATGATCATTCTGAGCTCATGCATCCATGTGTTAATAAACGTGTGCATGCCTGAGTGTTTTACATATCTACTGGGCTCCTCCAGGTTCTGGTCATTCATATTATTGGGGATGATCTGTGTGGGCAGAGGAGCAGAGGCGTACGGCTGAGGAAGCTGCCCCTTAAACTCTGACTGGATGAAATGCAGCTGCCAGCTGTTGAGTACAAATATGAACAGATTCACTGATGTACAGTACGTGTACATTTGCACATGTGTCACCAGCACACGGGAGAACTCCAGGACACTGACTTGTGTGGCAGCAGGAAGCTGCTGGGGAAGCGGTGCCACTCTTTGCCCACACACACATTGACTGGTCTGCCTTCAGGGACTGAGTGGAAAGTGGGATCTTTGGCGATGCGGTGAAACTCTGGGTACAGGTCCAGAGGTGCATGATAGCCTGAAGACAGAGGAGAACAAGAATCAGATTCATTTTCTTGGTTTTGATGTGACCCTGGGGTCAAACTGGGGCTCAGGGAACAGTTTGTGTCCACACACCTCTGAAGAGGGCGACAGAGCGAGACAGGGACAACACTGCAAACACCACAACAGCACTGAGAGCCAGCCAGTTAGAGGACACGGTGTAATGCTCCAGTCTGTACCGCTGGAACAGGAAGTGGTAGCATTTCTACAGGAAATAGAAATCATTTATAAGAACTCCTATTACATGTGTGAGCAATGACATTGACTATTAACGCACAAAAGACAAAAAGGACAAACCTGGAGAGAGGACAGGGCGACTGCACCGCTGAGGCAGATCAGAGGATAGATGGGAAAGAGGAAGCGTTCTTCTTTATGAGGTCTGGTGAAGAACACCAACATCCACAGATACATGGGAGACAGAGTCAGCCAGTACGGACGGCCCAGGTTCTGCACTGAGAGAACACACGTGTGCACAAGCACATGTAATCACAACTGAGGAAAACTCTTCACATGGCAGATAAACTGTTATTGCTTCATTCAGTATAATATATATATACACTGTATATAACATGCAGGTCTTCATTCTGAGATAACACCAGCAGTTAACCTGCTGTATGAAACACAGCCGGTCCTCACCATTGAACCTGTGCAACAGCGTCTCCATGAGGGCGGTGAGAGGAAGTGACAACAGAGCCAGAGCAAACACCAGATTAAAGTTCAGGATCCCATTTACAAAGTAGAAATGCCATGGCTCTGTACCTGGAAATCAAATATGACAGGCTGCATTTCTACAGACGACCACAACAACATCAGAATCATTTATAATATATGTAAATATTGAGGGAGGAGCATGTGCACACGATCAGGTCAGAATTCTGTTTTTATGACTTCTCTTTTTCCAACATGATATAGAATGACGTATAATGATGTGTGTGCTCTTATACATTACCATACAGATCAGGTCCATGTGGTGTGAACACGTTATACAACAGAATATTGAGCGGAGCCACGACCACTTTGCCATAAAAGAAAGAGTCCACTGCCACGAGGGGAACCTGAGACACACACACACACACACACATTTCACATATGGCTTCATCAACACAATCACACAAAAGTCATGAAGCATCAGATGATATGAAAGCCTCACCAGCAGCAGGAGCAGAGCAACAGCTGACCACATAATAAAACCTTTCCACTGCCTCTTCAGCACCAGCAGGTCAAAGGCAACCGGAATCCTACCAACCATATGTAAATAAAAGAAGATATAAACATGTAAATAAGACAGAAACATGTAAATAAGAGAGAAACATGTAAATAAAGACATAAACATGTAAATAAGACATAAACATGTAAATAAGAAAGTAACACGTAAATAAAAGAAGACATAAACATGTAAATAAGACAGAAACATGTAAATAAGAGACATAAACATGTAAATAAGAGACATAAACATGTAAATAAAAGACATAAACATGTAAATAAACATGTAAATAAGACAAACATGTAAATAAGAAAGAAACAAAAAAGAAGACATAAACATGTAAATAAGACATAAACATGTAAATAAAAGACATAAACATGTAAATAAGAAAGAAACAAATAAAAAGACGAAACAAATAAGACATAAACATGTAAATAAAAGACATAAACATGTAAAGAAGACAGAAACATGTAAAGAAGACAGAAACATGTAAAGAAGACAGAAACAAATAAAAGAAGACATAAACATGTAAATAAGACATAAACATGTAAGACATAAACATGTAAGTAAGACATAAACATGTAAATGAGACATAAACATGTAAGTAAGACATAAACACAAACATGTAAATAAAAGACATAAACATGTAAAGATGACATAAACATGTAAGACATAAACATGTAAGTAAGACATAAACATGTAAATAAAAGACATAAACATGTAAAGATGACATAAACATGTAAATAAGAGAGAAACATGTAAATAAAAGAAGACATAAACATGTAAATAAAAGACATAAACATGTAAAGAAGACATAAACATGTAAATAAAAGACAGAAACATGTAAATAAGACAGAAACATGTAAATAAATAAGAGAGAAACACGTAAATAAAAGAAGACATAAACATGTAAATAAAAGACAGAAACATGTAAATAAGACAGAAACATGTAAATAAATAACAGAGAAACACGTAAATAAAAGAAGACATAAACATGTAAATAAAAGACAGAAACATGTAAATAAAAGACATAAACATGTATAGAAGACATGGATTTATCTTTAAAGAAAGATGCAGCTGACTCATCTGTCTAGAGTTTAAAAGCAGCGTACCCAATCAGAGCAGAGAACGGCCATCCAACGATGACGCCAGCAGCAACACCAAAAATAGCCAATGGTGTTGAGTCCTGAAACCATCCTGTCATGGCAACCAGCGTTGTATACATACAAAAAGAGGACGGTAGGAAAGCTGAGGTAAAAGAACAAAAGAGAAGGACGACAAATCTTTAAAACACGACACACTTCTAGTGTATGCCACAGCGTCAGACAGAGACAGAATAAAGAAAGTGTGTGGATGATTCAAACTAACCTGCAGACGAGCAGAACATCCCTGTGCTCAGGACAAGGAAGGCCAACATCAGACGACCAACGTGCAAACCAAACTTCTTACACACAGCCCTGTTTCACACACACACAGATGAAAAGGTTCACCCTCATATCACACACACACTGCAGTGTATAATGTGGTTCCCACGTGCAACGAGAGGAGGGTTAACTCACTTGTAGAAATAGAGTTCACACACACAGCAGGAGAATGCTAAGACACATCGCACAAAGTAGAACACAAGCACCTGCAACACAATCATAACACAAGCTGGAAACCACTGCACATGTTCTAATTTTATGTAAAAACACTGCTGTTCACAGAGCTCAGCAGAAATCACTATAAATAATCCACGGACTGCAGGTTTACCTTGTTTGTTTGTAGGACGTGGGCATGCAGATAAGCAGGGAGAGCATGCAGCCACAGGTAAGCATAAGATCTGATGGCGTACACTGGAGAATATTCCCACGTTTGCATCCCTGTGCCGTACAGCAGGAAGTGCATCTGTAAACACAGAGCAGACAGCTGAAGGTAATATTTGACTGCTTAACACAGATAATACAGATCGTTGGTGAATCGTACTCACGGGCTCCCAGTAGTTGAAGGTCTCATCACAGTCTGAGATGTTGCTGAGCAGAGCTGCACAGAAACGTGCAGAGAGCAGACATTTAAACGCAGTGGAGCCTTCAGGAGCCCACACCTGCCCACCTCGACTTACTGACCTGTTACAAGAACACGCACAACCACAACACACGTGCATCAACATCATTCATTTCAGCATGCTGGGTTCTTGCATTATATGTTAATGAACAGCATCTAATTATTCAATCATGTGATGTTTACAGAGCACTTGTTGTTCATCAGTTCACAGCCAGTTAGCTTAGCCCTAATTAGATGAATCACAGTAAAAATCAGCTCACAACTAGAGCTGCAACTAACGATTATTTTCATAATCGATTAATCTGTCAATTATTTTCTCGATGAATCGTTTGGTCCACAAAATATCAGAAAACCCTAAAAAATGTTTACTGGTGTTTGTCAAACCTGGAAATGATGATGTTCTCAAATGTCTTGTTTTGTCCACAAACCAAAATGATTGACCTTATATGATTTCTTTGTGATCCAGAGCAAAGAAGAAAATATTCATTCATATTCATATTCATATTCAAATATATTTAAGAAGCTTAAACAATCAGAAATTTTGTTTTAATCATGAAAAAAAACTTCAAACCGATTATGAAAATTGTAGTCGATTAATTTAGTAATAAATTAATTGTTTCAGCTCTACTCACGTAAGTTCATTATGTGTCAGAGAGTCACAGTGAAAACACATCTATGTCACAGCTGTGTCTCTTACGGACAAACTCAAAAAGAACAAAGCGACAGAGTAGACATCATCCACTCATCTGTAGCCCATCTACTTCAAGGCAGGACGGTTTATGGGATTTATTAAAATGACCTATTGTTGCCTTTATATTAGTGATGAACCAGTAGATACTAGGGGTGGGAATCACACGAAACAACGATTCTGTGATAATCAACATATTACAAGACAATCATCCAGCGATACATGATGACATCTGTGTAACTGAAGAAAACAAAACATTAATGTGAAAAGTGAACGCAGCTTTCTCCACCTTTATCCTGCTGTAACCGCACTCTTCTTCAGTCAGCTCTGCACTTCAGATTCACTCATTCATTTCTGACGGTTCTGATTCTTTGTAAACTCTAACGTCGTGTGTGTGTGTGTGTGTGTGTGTGTGTGTGTGTGTGTGTGTGAACCATTTCCATTAGATCAGCATTTTCTGAAACACTTAGAGAAGCTTGTTTGGCTCCAGTGTGATTGGCTGCAAAGACAACACGTGTACCTAATAAAGTGGTCGCTCTGTTTACAGCTGCAGACCGTTTTAATGAGCGGGTAAATCATATTTCTAGTGACAGTGATGCCAAACTGCACTATTCTGTGTGTGTACAGTGTCGCCTCTTGCTCACACAATCATCAGATTAGCCAGATTATTCAGATTATAGTGGACTCAGCTCAGCATTCGTTTACGACACGTCACCTCACAAACTGTCAGCACTTCCACGTAAAGAACACACGAACAAACACTTTAATTTTATAATAAAGCTTTGGTTTTACTTTAATGTTACTTTAGTGGTGAGGAGCCGCTGGTGGTCCTGTGTCTGAGGACATGAGGACATGGGGACATGAGGACAGGTGAGAGGATGAATGAAGCTGCCAACTTAGCTATGATATGATATGACATATAGGTGACGTAAATAATCACAGGAGCAGCATTTTAGGGTGAAACAGTGTACAATGAGTTGTTATGTGGACGTTATATTATAAATGTTATAACTCCACGGCAGCTAGCTCTAGCTACAGCCAGGCTAGCTTCCCCAGCTCCGGCTGTCAGTCACACCGGGGATGGAGCTCGTAGCACCGCTGAGTGAAGCGTCTCTGCCCCCGGGACTCGTACTCACTCTTGTCTCTGTGTCTCTGTGACTTTAGTGTCCTCGTCGCATTTGTCCTCCTTCGGTGTCCGAGCCTCGGTGGAGACATTGACGCTGTTGGTGTCTTGTTGTCGGCTGCCTCGCCTGCTGCTGCGCTGTCGAAGCGCCTTGGCCGCCATGATTACCGACGACGACGCTGCTGCTGCTGCTGCTGCTCCCGAGTCCAACTTCGTTCATTCTCGTCACTGTCCGTCACTGTGACAGCGCGTGCCTCAGATAATCACCGAGCACCGACTCAGAACAACGACAAAGTATCTCATTATTATGAGATAAATTACAATTATGATCAAGTATATCATTATTATGAGATAAGTTACAATTATGGTTAAGTATCTCATAATTTCCCATAATTGTAACTTATCTGTAACTTGTAAGTATCTCATAATAATGAGATACTTTGTATCTCATAATCTCATTATTATGAGATACTAAGTTACAATTATGAGAAAGTATCTCATTATTATGAGATAATAAGTTATAATAAGTTATATATTATGAGATAATAAGTTAATGAGATAAGAAGTTATAATTATGAAAAAGTATCTCAATATTATGAGATAAATTACAATTATGATCAAGTATCTCATTATTATGAGATAAATTACAATTATGAGAAAGTATCTCATAATTATGAGATAAGTTACAATTATGAGAAAGTATCTCCCTATTATGAGATAAATTACAATTATGAGAAAGTAAGAGGGTGGAGTCGCTCAGTGGTTAAGACTGGTACCCTATGTGCGAAAAACATCATGGTCGCAATGGTCGCAAGTTCGATTCCACCCCTCACTGACTGTACTCAATTCCATTGTAAGTCGCTTTGGATAAAAGCGTCTGCTAAATGACATGTAATGTAATTTATCTCATAATCAGAAAGTATATCATTATTATGAGATAATAAGTTATAATTATGAGAAAGTATCTCATTATTATGACATAAGTTACAATTATGAGATACTTTCTCATTATTATGACATAAGTTACAATTATGGGAAAGTATCTCATAATTTCCCATAATTGTAATTTATCTGTAACTTGTAGGTATCTCATAATAATGAGATACTTTCTCATAATAATGAAATTATAAACTTTAAAAATATAGTCATTTTATAATTTATAATTTAACATACAACTGCAGCACTATCACATCATAACTGTCTCTGTTCATCATTCCGCATTCAGCATGCAGCCTGGAATAAGCCTGGAACAGACCTGGAATAAGCCTGGAAGTGAGGACATCATTCATTTGATGACATCTGTGATTCTCTGTCAACATGGCAGCAGAATAAGTTTGTTTTATGTCAATGACTGTTAAATAATGAATTTATTAATGAATCACAAACACAAACACAGAAATCACATTTGAAATAAATACATTTGCTAATGTAAACAAAGCCTCAATTATGAGGATTATAATCTGTAATCTGAAGTTACCTGAGTGTGACCTGCAGTCGAGAGGAAAGTAAAGACTCCAGGTGTTTGTGAAAGAGCAGCGCGTGTGTGTGTGACAGTGCGTGTGTGTGTGTGTGGTACAGGAGTCTGTAGCAGTAGCTGGTTTGGCTCAGGTCAGGATGAGAGAACGTGTCGATGAGTTTCAGCTGCTCCACCGTGCCGTGACCCGCCTCTCGCACCAAAGCGTGGAACCTCCGCTCCTCCCAGCTCGGCCCGGTCCAGAAGCTGATGTCAAAGCTGAAGTGTTCGGGGAACAAGGAGAACGGGCGGAAGGCAGTCCCAGGTGATGGGCGGGGTCCAAACTGTTTTAAGAAGCGTTGGTCATGTGACCAGAGCAGCCGCCAATCAGGGAGGGAGAAGAGGAGCACGGCCAGAAGATCCAGATTCAGAGACACAGTCAGGCTGATGCTGTCCTCACTCTTGTGGTTTAAAAACACTTTACCAACCAAACCCATGGGCTGGGCCGTCAGACGCAGACCTCCCTGCACTGTCACCACGGAGACCCCATATGATGCGAGCAGGGTGTCCAGCCTTTGTCTGAGGAATGTGATGGGCTCACAGTCCACAGAGAAAACACCTGTGAGGAGAAGCTGGTGAAACGCAGGCTGAGCCCACACATGAACAGACACGCTCCTGAACACCAGGCCACTGAGTCCATGGAACACTGTAGTTACACCATCACTGTCTGACTCTGTGTCTCTGCGACTCCCTGCTTTATTATTTACCTCCTCTTTTTTATTGAGAAGCTCTTGCATCTGAGGGAGCAGTGAAGGACGCAGTAAATAAAGTCCAGTCTCTCTTTCAGGATCCACAACCACAGGACATGCAGACCTGATGTTGCAGCTTTCAGCGTCCTTACATCTTACCCGGTCCACTTCACCTGCGCTGATGCAAGTGTCTTTAGACAACAGCTGATCTTTGTCTCTGTCTGCAGGAGAAAGAACGTCAGAGCCCAGGTCTTTCTGAAGCGGGTGAATCCAGTAACATTGTGTACTGTCGATCTCATGGCAGCATGTCTGCTGCCGTGCGGTCGTTATGAGGAGGGGCGTGGTCTCCGTTGTCATGGAGACTGGCCAGTTCTCTGCCAGTCCTTCCACAAGAAAGTCCTGCACCAGTCTGACGGGGTGGACAGAACCTGAGCAGAGGAAATCCCTGATGAGAGAGAGAGCAAGTGAGAGAGCGAGCGACAGAGAGAGAGAGAGCGAGCGACAGAGAGAGAGCAAGAGAGCAAGCAAGCGAGAGCGAGCGAGAGAGAGAGAGAGAGAGAGCGACAGAGCGAGAGAGAGAAAGAGAGCGAGCGAGCATGGTTACATTGATGTTTTGACTTAAACAGCACAAGGATTTCTGTGTTGAGTGAAGTTACCTGAACATGTAATCACTGAGCTCGGGTGGAACGTTGTACTGGACTTTGTCCCCTTCAACAACCTCCTCCACCTTTAATATCCGAGCAGGGACGTAAGGAAGGCTGCGAGTGAATACATGAAGCAGAGCTTTGTCCACATGAAAGCCTTTGTCCTGACTCCTGCACAACAGCAACATCAGTCAGCTCACACTCAATCACGGCTGTTTCACACTCACCTTTACTCCTTACCTGTAGCCAGTGCACTTATAGCTCTGGTATTTCCCACTTTCGAAAGGACGGATGTCGCTGAGTACGAGCTGCGCTTCTGCCGCCATGGCAACCACCTGCCAACTGTTGTGTCGCTCTCGCCTGGGCTCATCCGCCGGTGTGCCGCCCTGTCCGTTACACAGGGTGACGTGAACTTCTCCATCTTCAGCCAACACCTGGACACAGCTGAGCGGACAAATCATCACTTTTCAGTTTCATTTATATGCTCTAGTCCATCCATCGTCCACATGAGGGCGCTGGTGCCAAACCCAGCTGACACAGGTCACCTGTCCATCACTCTCACACCTGCAGTCAATGTGTCCAGCGTCCTCCCACAGTCAAAGACAAGACACTAAACTGACCGTACATGTAGGCGTGAATGTGAGAGTGAACGCTTTTTTATCTGTGTGCGTTTGTCCTGTGATGGACAAGTGACCCCATGTCAGCTGGGTTTGGCAGCAGCGCCCTCATGTGGAGGATAAAGCAGTTGGCAATGGACGGATTAGAGCAGATTCTGCCATAAATGTCTGTGTATTTTATAAACTGAAAGCTGGGATTGGCTCCAGCTCGCCCACAACCTTCATGTGGAGGATGGATTTGAACAAAAATGACTCTGGACAAACAAATAAATAAATATCAGTCTTGTTTTGCTTGAAAACGTAGAGAAGCAACTTTTGTTGCCTAAAACTTAGTGGTATGGACACATAAATACATGGACACATAAATATTGTGTGCAAGTGTTTTGACTCAGAGGATTGTATGAGACACAAAGATCTATAATTACTTGGATAAAGTCATTAAAAACGGTCTCTTTTTTCCAGACGTGACAGTACATTCCAGTCCTACCTGAGAAAGAAGTTTTTGAGGAGCTCTCGGTTCTTTTTCACGCCGCTCTTTCTGCCACAGTGAGGAAAGTTGAAGACCACGCGGTCAAAGAGATGTCCCTGCAGAGACACGCACTCCTCCAGCTTTGTGCAGTCGACACCGAAAATCACACTTCCACCTGCACCACGACGACAACAACAACAACAACAACAACAACAACAATGACGACAACAACAACAACAACAACAACGACGACGACGACGACAACACCACAGTGACTTTCATTATAATATATTATATTTATTTACTGTGTGTAGATTCACACACACACATACATACATACATACATGTTGTGTGTCTTTACCTGAGTCTTTGATGACGAGGACGTTCGCGGCGGCACCTTCATGTCGCAGAGCCTCGTCCTCGCGCTGCAGACAGGTGGCTGTCACACGCGAGTCCGCGTGAATGTGACTCATGAACGCGGAGAACGAGAAGTTTCCTTCTCCCACCAGCAATATGGACAGAGACGGAGACATGTCCCCTCCTAAAAGAAGCGAGGAGACACAAGATGTCCTCCTGGAATAAAACAACAACAAAAGTGACCCGTGTGTAAACGTCACCACCGTCACTGTCTCGCGCTCCGTTAACATCGTAGTTAAAATGATTTCACAGATAACAAACGCCGGTTTGACAGTTTATGAATGAATGAATGAATGAATGTGTCCTCACCTGTAGCTGCAGCGGATTTACCGCACCGGTGGACACTGACGGTGTCGCATTTACAAGCGTCCGACGTGAAACACAACCTGTGGAACATAGTTGTGTTTTTCCTTCCTTTGTTTCCGCTTCACGTCAAAGGTTACGGATGTAAAACAACATTTATAGATACGTAGATAGAGTTTTGACTTCAATCTCAGAATTTATGTCAGAGACATTTTACATGATGTGGCTCTAAACGTGTTAACGATGACAAACTACATAAAGCAAGAAGAGGAAGAGGATTAGGGCTACATTTTCTCTCTGGAATTTTTCTCCTTTTGGGATTAAAAAGTCAGAATGAAGATGAAAAAAAACAACAACACTTTATCCTGATCACTGCACTCGAACACTCTTCCCTGTACATCTGTAATATAATGTCTTGATATTGTATGAATATGTTTCCCTGTATTTCAGTTGTGGATTGAGGATCAATAAAGCACAATCGTAAACATGATCAAATCACAGCTCGTGTTTCCACACGGACATCATTATCAGGGAGCAGTGGGAGGAGCTTGTTTGCAGCATCTTCTTCATCATCAGTGTTGTATGTCATTGAAGAATAAACGTTGGTGTGTGTGAGTGAGTGATGCTCAGGCTTCAGTGTTGACTTCTCTCCTCTCATCATCGCACGTACGTAAATAAAACACAACACACACACATACACACACACGGCGTTTGTGCTGATGCTAAGGTCATGATGCTAACACCTGCTCACACACACAAGCAGCTGCAGCATCCTGTGATGATGATGATGATGATGGTTCAACTTTCAATGATCTACATTTTAAACTCGTGTTTTCATTAACAAGTAAACACACATTCATGTTTATTTGATTGTTTTAATAAATGTTAAAGACAAGAACAATGTGTTTTTATCTATTCAATTTATTTTCTATCCTTCTCTATTGTGATTGACAGTTATCTGTAGATTATCTGTAGACTATCTGTGGTAGCATTGGCCGAAGAATAACTCATATTCTGTTCAGGAATCATTACAACACAGTTTTATTTGATAAATGTAGAATAAACAACATTCTTCAACTGAGATTTGCATAATGGACTCATATATTTCAGTATCTGTCAAAATGATTGAAAATGACAGCACAGCTCTGCGTCTGTACGTCCAGGTGTAAATGATGAACATCGGTCTCCCTTTGTCCTTCTCTGTCCTTCTGTCCATCTCTGTCCTCTCTCTCATGTAGGAAGTGTTGCGCCCACATGGGCAGCGTTCTGGCCTTGTCTTCTGGTCCAGGCCATCAGAACTGGCCTTTCTCCACAGATCCTCCTCCTTCTCGCTGGAACTCACATCCTGCTCACTGGGACAGTCCTCCACGCTGGGAGAGGAGAGATGGGCGTCTGCCCAACCCAGGCAGCTTTCATTCTCTGCACAGGAGCTGCAAAGGTACACTGAAGCAATTTCAACCCAGTAATTAAAGTCAAAAAAGTCAACATTAGACGGTGACCGTGAAGGCAGCAATTGTAATTTGAATCTTTCTGTTATTTTCCCTCCTCAGATGTTTTCCCTCAGCAGATTGAGGGAGTTAAGATGATCCTCAATAAAACTCTCAGCAGCTTCTTTAAGGTAACACTTCCTCCTCCCTTCAGTGACACGGTCAGTTCTGTGAACGTCCCTCATGTGTCACTTGTTTCCAGGTGAGTCACATGCTGCATCTCAGTGCTGTTAGTCCTTCATATTATCGTTTCCACGTGGAGCATCTGCAGTCTGACGATGACAGCAAAGACAAGGTTTGAACACGAGTCAGAAACATCGTTATGTGTCAGGTTACATCAGGTTACATCAGGTTACAGATGTTACAGATGTAACCCTTGTGTTGTAGGACGCCCCGGCATTGATCGGAGAGATGGACTCTTCAGGGAGCCTGAACGCTCACGCTCTGCTGCACGTCACCGAGCGCGTCCGAGCCAGGACTGTCTTCCAGGTGAGGACAAGGACAAAACCTTTCCCTCTGCAGTAGATCCATCTATTCCGTGACACTCTCAACTCCTCACTGTAACTGCTGATGGTGTTTCAGACTCAGCAGTCTCAGTTTGTCACCTGGCAGTTTGAGACTGAGTTCAGAGGGAACGACTTCACTGCTGCTGTGACTGTAGCCAACCCAGACGTCCTCCGAGAGTCAGGTGATCACGAGGGGAAAACCGAAATGAACTTAACCCAAATATCAACTTAAACGTTCACTGGTTTGGTTTCTGGCTGGAAGCTAAACCAAAATCCAGTGGAAATATCACAGATTACACTTTAAGACACACAGGAGTTGTTAATCCATTTTCAAGTGTCATTTTGTCGTCTTTGAAATCCTTTGCTCAGATTTACTGAAGTGACACAAAGATCAGGCAACAACCATGTTCCTAAGTTATCTTCGACTTAAGCAGGAATGTTAACATTTGTGTCAGGCAGTTATAAATATTAGAGCCATGTTAAAACCATGTTATTCCTTTAACTGAGACATTGAACCTCCACACCTAATCTGATCTACTGTGTGCGTTAATATGGGACAGTTATCCTCGTGGCACACTTCCTGCAGAGTGTGTCTTCTGGTCTGGTGTTAGGAGGGGAGCTGGTTTACCATCGGGGCAGATCAGAGGAAGGAGGAATCCTCACGCTGGCTGGACAGTACTCACGTGAGATTTCTTTGCTTGTTTTTTTCAATGTTGTTTTCTGTGATGAAGCAGCAGAATTTGACTTTGTCATCATGCAGGACCAAACTGGGTGGCAACACTGAACGCTGGGAAAGGAGGAGCACATGCGAGCTACTATCACAGAGCCAACAAACAGGTACAGCACACACCAGCACACACTTTCAACACACACTCATTAACTCTGTGTGTGTGTAACAGATTCAAGTTGGAGTGGAGTTTGAAGCGAGTACCAGGACACAAGAGACCACCACCTCGTTTGGGTATCAGATGGAACTCCCAGAGGCCAACATGGTGTTTAGAGGTGAAGTTCTTTCAGAGGTCCGACATGTTCATGATGCTTTCATTCTAACCCTCTCTCTGTGTGCAGGGATGATAAACAGTCGGTGTATAATCGGCGGCGTGTTGGAGAAGCGTCTGACTCCGCTGCCTGCCACCTTGATGATGGGAGCCTTTGTTAACCACAGAGGTGACAAACTGCAGGTGGGCCTCGGGGTCACTGTGGGATAATGGTCCTTTACGGACCACAGTCCAGACTGTTCAAGAGTCCTCTTAGGTTCAGCAGCCTCGTGGAACCACTTCAGGCCCACAGTGTTTCCTCAGATCGATGCATCTTACCTTGTAATCTACCTCTCAGGATGGAGATGATGTTTGTGACTGGATTACACAGACTGGATTGAGAGAAGTCTCCTTGAAACCAGACTGCACACAAATATACAACATACAATACTGTAAACTGATCATAGATTAGAGAATAATGTTTTATACTCTAGTTAGTCCTAAAGAAACTATCTTTTTAGATGACATTAAAACATAGCAATTTTAAAGTTTGAATAAATAAAAACTTAAATTATTAATGTTTTACTAACCTGTAAAATGATCATTTCCTCCTGCACATCCTGGTTTACTATAAAACACGATCATTCCCGGGTTACGAACACGAGTGAGGTTTGAAAGAAGTGCTGCCCCCTGCTGGAACGTGTGTTATTACACTAACAGAGAAAATGATTCTCACAGAAATGTCAGCTTTGTTTAAATGTGTGTGTGGAAACTCTCTCATGTGTATGAAACTTTGCTGCTTTCCACTCCCATGAAAGAAATGAATGGCTCATGTATTAATTATATATCATTTAACATAAGAGAATAATTGTCTTTTTGCACTTCATTTAATAAAGATGTTATTTCTCTTATCTAACGTTTCTGTCAGTTCCTTTTATATCTGTATTATTGGGTTATATTTGCTGATCACTGTGGATGAAATAACTACATGACAATGAAAACAGAAGTCTTGTTTTGATTGACATGTATTTAGTTCAGCCTCAAACTGCAGTGAACGGGATGATAAACGGTCGGTGCATAATCTGTATAATCTGTATATCTGTATATAACCTGTAGCTCGGTTTTCCATGACTCCCTCTGAACGGCAACAATAATTTTTTCATACAAAATCAATGAAGTCATAAAAGAAATCCTGCACTTTCTCCAGAAGCCATGAATAAGGATGGGACGACACCACGTGATGTCCAAACTCAAGTATCTGCAGATACTGATCCTTCTAGAGCGTTTATGAACATATCAAGCTGCAGTGTGTAACTTTCATTCAAACACTGAGTTCACACCAGGCTCAGAACTCAACCGTGAAACTTCAGATTAAATCCTTTACATTAACCCCATAAAGTTCATCTTCCACTGGAATGAAACCAGACATAAAAAGAATAAAAAATCAAAGATCCAATAGAGACCAGAGAGGCTTTAACTTTTGATACAAAATACTAATGTCTAAAAATGACAGGTACACATGTATACATGTGTATATACAAATGTGTGCGAGGTGTGTAACATAATCCCACAGTGTCGCTGTTTAAAGGGCTTTGTCTTTGAAAAAAGAGAAGAAGCGCTTCCCCGCTTCTCCCTTCACTTTCAACGACTTGCTTCTCTGGAGTCCTACGGTTTTTTCTGTCTCCTGCTTCCTTTCCTTCTCTCTCTCCTCCTCCCTCTGCTGCACCTGCTGATTGATCACCAGCCGCATGTCCTCCTGAAACAAGATCAAAGTAAAACATCTGCATTTCATCAAACTTTGATTTTTGAGTTCATGCATGCAGACCCACCTGCCAGGCTTCCAGCTCTTGAGACAGCGCCACCTTGTGTTTGATGGTGTTGAGAAGCTGCTGAGTCAGGGATTCTTTCTCCTGACGCACTGTGGCCAAGTCACTCTCTAAGGAACTGAGCATTGACATGATGATGATGATGATGATGAGGAAACACATGACTGTAAAACAAAGAGCAAATGTGCTGCACAGTGAAGAATCACCTGTAGCTCGGTTTTCCATGACTCCCTCTGAACGGCGAGACTTCTTCTCTTAACGTCTCCAGCTCTTCTCGCTGAGACTGAAGCTGCGAAATAAATGCAACAATAATGTTTTTGTACAAAATCAATGAAGTCATAAAAGAAATCCTGCACTTTCTCCAGAAGCCATGAATAAGGTTGGGACGACACCACGTGATGTCCAAACTCAAGTATCTGCAGATACTGATCCTTCCAGAGCGTTGATGAACATATCAAGCTGTGAGTCATGTCAACGACATCATTCTCCGACTGTGCCACAAAAACAAGAAATAAACTGCCCAAACATGACTCAGCTAAAAATGCTTTTGCTGATTTTTGCAGCATGTTTGGATTGTACTGTATTTTACATTTTCAGATCTAATGATGTTTGACCATCCCAAGACATCAGCGTCCTGTTTGTAAAAGTTTAAAGGTTTCACATCACATGTGTGATCTAACTGTGTACATGTGACTCTGATTGAACTGTTCAGTGAACTGTATAACAGCCTCCTCTCAGATAAATCACCATGTAGAATTGATGGTGTGAAAAAAAACAAACAAAACAAAAAACAAAACAAAAAAACAAAACAAAAACTTGTACATCGCACTTATGACTAGCACTTCATAGTTTGTTCTACTTGAAGCTCTTACTTACTTCTAGCTCTTATTTGTACCCAAATGTTTAAATGCACTTTTGTAAGTCGCTTTGGATAAAAGCGTCTGCTAAATGACATGTGATGTAATGTAATGTAATGTAAAAGATAGTTCGTCATCATCACTTTTTAAAGGTTTTGTAAGCTTGAGTTTGACAGACCTCTTCTTTGAGTGACAGAATCTCTTGGTCTCTTGCTTGCAGGACTGAAGAATGAGCGAGCAGAGCGTCTTTGGCCTGAGGAGCAGGAGAGAAAAGCCTTTTACTCCTTTGATGGATCAAAACCACAACGTGCACATGTGAGTCAGCAACATTAGTGCAACACAAGCAACAGTCAGCGTGTGAGAATTAGTCACATCTAATGTTAGGGCGTACCTGTGTGTGTGTGTGTACCTGTGTGTACCTGTGTGTGTGCCTGTGTGTACCTGTGTGTGTGTACCTGTGTGTGTGTACCTGTGTGTACCCGTGTGTGTGTACCTGTGTGTACCTGTGTGTGTGTACCTGTGTGTACCTGTGTGCCCGTGTGTACCTGTGTGTGTGTACCTGTGTGTGTGTGTGTGTACCCGTGTGTGTGTGTACCTGTGTGTGTGTGTGTCCTGTGTACCTGTGTGTGTGTGTACCTGTGTGTGTGTACCTGTGTGTACCGTGTGTGTGTGTGTACCTGTGTGTGTACCTGTGTGTACCTGTGTGTGTGCCTGTGTGTACCTGTGTGTGTGTACCTGTGTGTGTGTACCTGTGTGTACCCGTGTGTGTGTGTACCTGTGTGTACCTGTGTGTGTACCTGTGTGTGTGTACCTGTGTGTGTGTACCTGTGTGTACCTGTGTGTACCTGTGTGTGTGTATCTGTGTGTACCTGTGTGTACCTGTGTGTGTACCTGTGTGTGTACCTGTGTGTACCTGTGTGTACCTGTGTGTGTGTACCTGTGTGTACCTGTGTGTGTACCTGTGTGTGTACCTGTGTGTACCTGTGTGTACCTGTGTGTGTGTACCTGTGTGTGTGTACTGTGTGTGTACCTGTGTGTGTGTGTAGCTGTGTGTGTAGCTGTGTGTGTGTGTAGCTGTGTGTGTACCTGTGTGTGTAGCTGTGTGTGTGTCTGTGTGTAGCTGTGTGTGTAGCTGTGTGTGCTGTGTGTGCTGTGTGTGTGTGTGTAGCTGTGTGTAGTGTGTGCTGTGTGTGTGTACCTGTGTGTGTGTGTGTGTAGCTGTGTGTGTACCTGTGTGTAGCTGTGTGTGCTAGCTGTGTGTGCTGTGTGTGTGTGTAGCTGTGTGTAGCTGTGTGTAGCTGTGTGTAGCTGTGTGTGTACCTGTGTGTAGCTGTGTGTACCCTGTGTGTGTGTGTGTGTAGCTGTGTGTGTGCTGTGTGTGTGTGTGTGTGTGTGTGCTGTGTGTGTGTGTGTGCTGTGTGTAGCTGTGTGTGTACCTGTGTGTAGCTGTGTGTGCTGTGTGTGTGTGTGTGTAGCTGTGTGTAGCTGTGTGTGCTGTGTGTGTGTACCTGTGTGTAGCTGTGTGTGTAGCTGTGTGTGTACCTGTGTGTGTGTACCTGTGTGTAGCTGTGTGTGTGTGTGTGTGTACCTGTGTGTAGCTGTGTGTGTGTGTGTGTGTGTAGCTGTGTAGCTGGTGTGTAGCTGTGTGTGTAGCTGTGTGTGTAGCTGTGTGTAGCTGCGTGTGTAGCTGTGTGTGTACCTGTGATTGCTGTATTTCACTAAGCAGAGACAAAGGTTGTGTGTGAGTGCTGTCGAGGATGCTCTCTTCTCCCAGGTTCAGAGCTTTTTGCTGCAGAGAGCGATTTAAGGTTCGCAACTCAAACACCACTCCCTGCTCCTGCTCTATCTACACACAGACACACAGACACACACAAGCACACAAATCAAGGGCTTCAGACGACGTGTTAGTGATGAGTGACAGTAACCTCCTGCAGCTCACTGTCCTTTACCTCTGCTTCCTTGTCTCTCAGTTTGACGTGGAGCTCGTTGAGTCTGTCTCTCTGTCTCTCTCTCTCCAGTCGCAGTCGATCATTGTCGTCCTGTGAGGCTTTTAGTTGTGTCTCCATATACGACAGCCGCTCCAGCAGCACTCTGTTCTGTGCAGGACGGAGGGAGAGACGACTGAACGTCAGATACTTGCATATGAACGGTGCAGTGTTCATGCTTCTGATCAACATTTCGTGTTTTTCTCTACTATTAATGCTTTTACAAGACTATAAAAAATATTCCAGAATAATTTGACAATAAATTGTAAAACGTGTTCATTATAAACAAATGAGATGTTTTAAATATACAGATAATTATCCCACACGACAGGGACAATGTGTAACTGTAATTATTACCAAATCATTTTGAAAAACATGTCATGATTTACTTTAATTTTGCTATAAACTATAAACCTGAGATTTGGGAACAAGTCAGAATGAAGGACTAACACAGGACTCTGAAAAGTCTCAGTGCTTTGATTTAACGATCTTTAAAGATTTATGTGATGTTTTTCATGTTGTAAAGTCTTGGGCCATGTTTGAAATGTAACGGTGTTGGTGCGTGACAAGAATACCTCTGCTTGAATATTCTCTATCTGTGTGAAGCTGATGTTTCGGCTAAAGGACGACTCTTCCATCTCTTCTCTGAGGGATCGAAGCTCAGTCCTCAAGGTGTGTTCCAGTGTGACCGCCTGGACGGGAAGGATCGAGAGGGGAGATGTTGTGAGAGGCTATTATTTAACGAATGAGCAACAAACACAGGACTCCCAAAACCTGCTGGTCTGCATTGCTCCTGTCTGAGAGACGGAGACGTGACGCCACACAAATTGCTTGAGACTTAGACTGTGTTCATTCTCACAGCGTTACAGCACGATGACGACGTAGGCTGCTCTTTGACCTCACCTCTGCCAGCTGCTCCACCAGCCGTTGGTTGTGATTGGCTAACTGAGTCAGCTGCTCACTCTCATCTCGCCTCCGGTCTCTTCCCTGACTCTGGTGTCGCTGCAGCTCAGTCCTCATGGCGACTAAGTCTGTGGTCAGCTCCGCCTCTTTCTGACCGGAGGCCAGTTCATTCATGTCCAGTCTCCTCTGAAGAACATGCTTCTCCTGCTGCAGAGCCTTTAAAGACATGGAAGCCAACATGAACAGCCTGGTTTGGAGACGGCGTTTAAAAGACGGGGGGCGGAGGTGTCAGAGCTGAAGACGGATGGACAGGATTACAAATGTGACAGCTCAGGTTGAACGGTTTGGAAATAAAGTAAGCGAGAGACAAGGTTGAGAGGGTTTGGTTCCATGCAGAGGAGAGATAGAGATTATACTGGACAAAGGATGTTGAAGATGGAGTTGTCAGGCAGGAGGAGAAGACGAAGAAGGAGAGGACATGAGGACAGTTGGTGTAAGAGAAGAGGACAAGATGGAGGCAGATTATCAGACAAAGAAAAAACAGCCATCAGCGTCCAAAACCTTCTTTCACTAATCACCATTAGAATAACGTCGGAATACATTTAACTGCACTTTTCTCTTAATCCTCTGGTTACGTATCATTCATTCATTCATCTTCTACCGCTTCAACCTTCACATGATTTGTGGGATTTGAAATATGTTTTGTTTTATTATATTTCATAATAAAATGGACAAAAGTCCTTCATTTTTGTAATAAAACTGGACATAATCTCAGAGTGATCCTTACCTCCAGCTCCCGCTCCCTCTGCCTCAGAGTGACCGTCAGCTCCTCACTCTTCTCCAGTAACGCCCGTCCCAGCTCTGCAGCAAGGATTAAATCTGTCTCGATCTCTCCTGCGCTGTCAATGCAGCCAGGAGTGGACGTGGATGAAGGGAGACCAAAGGAGAGAGATACCGAGGAAGATGAGGACAGAGGGAAGAAGGAGTCCTCCAGGCTCGGGGAGGGGAGACTGTCTTTCCTGGGGGTGAACATTGTTGACACTTTCAGAGAGAGAGCATCATCCCAGATTATGTAATCCACACTCATACAGGTGACAGGTTAGTCCTGTAATCCTCAATGATCCTGATGCTGTTATCAGTCAAATCTTGTCTTCTTCACACATAAATCTGTGGGCAAAGGAAACATTAGTGACACAGAACTAACACGCGTGTGAAACCCAGGACACATGAAAACACACAGTAATCTTATCTGGAATAGCCTTTAAGGAGGTCTTTTGTTACTGTGACCGAAATACCAGCTCCTGTCTTATCTTTGTTCTGCTCCCCTCCCTGAATACCAACGCCATTGTCCTCCATTATTCTCTATAAATACAACAACATCTTCACGGCTCCTGTTGTTGCTTTAGTTATAAACTGAAACTCAAGTCATTAAGAAATAACAACTAAACCTGTTCACTGCTACATCTTTAAATAAAAAACAAGTTCATATAAGATGTTGTTTTTTCTGCGTCTTTATGAATTTTCTCTAAATGAACAGTTTCCTTCTAAAACCTCGGCAGTTGTTTCTGTAAGTCTGATGTCATCACCTGTTCTCACACCTGTTCTCACACCTGTTACTACCTCATGAAACCAGTCCATCATCTTACCTAACATCCATGTTAAAAACACAAATCTCACCTCAGTTCACAACACTTTCATCATGTAAACGTCACAATCTGCTGTAAGTTATAAACCATTTGATTCAGAATGAAGCAAACATTAAGTCTGTCTTACCTGATCTGAGCCAGCATGAAACAGCTCTTCCTGTTTGGTAAGTATGTGTGTGTGTGTGTGTGTGTGTGAGAGAGAGTTTGGGTGTGTTTGCACAGGAGAGGCTCAGCTAGTTTCCTTGGCAGTGGAAACATACAGCATGTAAATACAGCCGGTGGCTCCGCCTCCACAGTACAGGTGAAGGAAGCAAACAGAGGAAGGGATTCTCTCTCTCGCTCTGTGTGTGTGTGTGTGTTTATTTACTTGTAGCTCCATTAGCTTTGCTAATAATAAATAAAAACAACAGACAAGACAATCACAGTGATACTGAAGACACAGTTTTTCTTCTTTTAGTGACTTGTTGAAGGAGAATCTATCAACTTGGCTACACATTCAGTCCAGAACGGCTCACTTCATACAATTAGTTTGTGGCATATACATGTAATATATATATATATATATATATATATATATATATATATATATATATATATAATATATATATATATATATACATATATGTAAAAATATATACATATATAAACATATGTATATATAAATATATATGTAAAAATATATATATTTTTATATATATATATATAAATATATATATATTTACATATATATATATATATATATATATATATATATATATATATATATATATATATATATCTACATGTACATGTTATAAATGCACCAAATTCATCAAGTCAAATTCCTTGTCTGTGTAAACAGACTCTGATTCTGACTGTGATTACCAGCTGATTACCAGCTGATCAGTACAGACTTGACTTCACCGTTATAAGTTTGTTTTTCACTGGAGAATCCTGGCATATTCACACAGGGTGAGCTGGGGTGAGGGGAAGCATGTGAAACAAGACAGAGTCTGTCTCATCTGACCTTCCTCCTCCTCCTCCTCCTCCTCCTCCTCTGTATCCCCCATCCTGTTTACCTGCTTGAAGGTTTTGAAAGGAGCTCTGTGTGTGTGTGTGTGTGTGTGTGTGTAGGGGGCAGGGAGAGTACCCTGCAAACAGACAAAAGCAGATAAAAGCACGGCTGGATCAGTCGTTTCTCTCCTGCTCACGTACAGTTGTACAGTCATGACGTCTAAACTCTGCTTTTCTCTGTCTCTGTGTCTTCTGATGGCATCATCCGAAGCTGGACGGCAGATGCCAAAACTTGCCGACAAGAAACTCTGCGCTGACTCTGAATGCAGCTGTAAGTAGCACCAGCTCCTTTTTACTGCTGTAGATGTCATCGTGTTAGATTTGAACATAGAACACTCGTGCAGCTCTGTTTGAAGTGTGTAAGAATCAGTTCTGGTGAGACTTCACATACAAACATGATGCTATTCTTCTTCATTTGAGCTTCTGCTTCAGAATGTGAAATGCATGCTCTGGCTGGATTGTCCATCTTAAACTTATAAACCTCATCATCTTACATCCCTGCTTCTTTATTTGTGATCAGACCCCATCTTGATAGCTCGTGCAGTGCAGGACTACTATCCTGGAGACTGCAGGTTCATCCCCATCAGACAGGGACAGCTGGTCTACGTATATGCGATGCTCAAAGACACAGGGAACCTCTTCTGGGCTGGCACTGTGAGTATGAACCATGTTTATGGGACAAGTATTTGCAGCTAAATCACTGACATTTAACGCTGCTGTCAACATTTATCATCTGTTAAGGTACAAGACTCTTATTATGGGCAACAGGAGGCTCGTATTGGACACTTTCCCAGCAGCGTTGTGGAGGAGACTCATCCTCTCATGGAAGCCAGCACTGAAGTCCGCACTACTGTGGGTGGACACACACACACACACACACTCACACACACACACACTCACACACTCATTCCTAATTGCGCTTGTCCTCTGTTGTTTACAGAAATGGGATTTCTACTGTTACTGATGACGTCTTCACCAAGAAATCAGCCTTCATTTCACACAAATCTATTATGAATAATAACAAGAACATAAACTCAATATGTGCTATAATATCCACACTGAGTGAAGGGTGATGGACAGTGACATAAGCAAGTTATCGTGTGCTGTCAGTGACAGATTTTCTTGTCTGGTAAAAGGTTCATGAAAAATCTTCTTGTCCTAATTCACCGATGTTAGACTAAAGTATTATATTATTAAGAAACAGGAATATTTCCAGCAGTGCTGTTTGTTGTATAACTGTAATAATAAATAAAAGCCTGTATGCATAAGTAACCTACTTGAAGAATGTGTACCATGTTTTTCTGAAACATGAACAGAAAACACAGCAGGCCTTAGATTCTGTGTAAACATTTATTCTATTGGGTTCTTACACATACACATGGATGATACAGTGCAGCTGAACACATCACGCCAGAGTCCATGACCTACATTCTTGTGAAAAAGGAGCACATTAATCCTTTTCTTCCTGTTCTTTCTCCTTCATCTTCCTCCGTCCTCTAACATACAGAGACCAATGCTGATCTCATAGAACAAACAAATTGTCATGTTACTCATCCCCACACTGACAGCCCTGTGCACTTCCCTTTAACAATGGTACTATGTTATTATCTTCAGTGGACAGGACGTCTTTTACCTTTCCACTCCCTTAAATTAAAGGTGATGTAAATCATGCAGTATGAAGCTTAAAATGCATTATACATGATTATAATGCATAATGATGGTGTAAACAGGTTTGGTACAGAGGTGATTTTGACTGTTTTTAATCATCAGTTGTTAGATGCAGGTTTATTAGAAGGTACTTGCACCTGTCGACCTGTTCCCATGTATCTTCCTCCTACACTGAACTCACAACTAAACTCTAAGAGATTAGATATAAAACCAGCAGCACTTGGGGTTAGTGATGAGACAATGTCAGGCTCTTCTCTACATTTTCTTTTCCAGTATTTCATCTTCACAAGAAATAGGAATCCTGCGCTTGGGGCCGGGAGACGAGCGAGGTGCAGTGATTGTCAGCACGCCGTCAGACGTCAGACTGGAGGTGACGTCAGCACCTGACACGCCCGCGGGGAGCCTGTACTTCCTCAGAAACTCTCGTGATACAAAGCCATGGTCGTCCTGGAAACACGAGTTGTCAGTGTAAAGTGTTATTAAGTCAATTCACTTTGATTATTTCTTATATCTGTGCAGTCCCTGTACCTGTCTGTCCTCATGTTTGGCATGTATGGTGATGAAGTCATCGCTGACACTGACAGACAACTCATCGGGGGAGAAATGCTTCACATCCAGAAAAATGACGAAGCGATCCTTTTCCACACGCATCTGTACAGACAGCACAGTTTCTGTGAATGTCAATCCCTTCTATACAGTGATGTAAGAATTATAAAAGCAAATCTCAGATTATAATTAGATGAAACTCGTTACAGTTATGTTTAGAAGAGCAAAGACATGCAAGTCCACAGGTGGGACAGGACGGCACCTTCTTCTTTATCTGGAACGTTCCAAACACCTACCTTTACACACAACATTAAAATGTGGATTAATATGCATTATGAGTAGGCCTGGAAATAACGTATATACGTTTACACTGGAAACATCCAAATAATCTCTGAATATAGTCTGGATTTTAATGTCCATACGGTTCTGTGATTCTAATACTTTTCATTCACCTTCATCTGGACTGTTTTTGCTACTGTAAATGTCCCAGTTGTGTGACTAATGAAGGATCCTCTCATCTCATCTCTATCTAAACTGGTAGTACCTTTTTAAATATCTGTATTTTTACCTTAAAAAAACCAGATAATTAAAAGGCGTTAGTTCATTTTCCCTTACCTCACTGTGTCCATTGTCAGGCCAGTTGAACCAACGCATGAGCGAAGGGGGGATCAGTGGAAAGGACCAAGAAAAGGGCCAGATGTGAGGCCACTCAGTGAGAGGATCTGCCGAGGAGCGATCAGGGTGCCGGTGTGGGAAAAACCGACGGTACCAGGGATACTGGATGGGGATGTCCATGGTCAGATTCCAGGAGACGAAGAACTTTGGATATGAGTGAATGTGACTTGGTTTGAGTTAGTGAGTCATGAGTGCTGCTGGCCTTTTATAGGCCTGTCCAAACCCAGGCTGTGTCTCTGTCTCTGTCCACATCCTCTGCATCACCTCACACAAGCAGTGATTCTGCCAGCAGGCTGATTTTTCTGGAACAATGATGTCAACTGTTTATCCCTCTTTTGCACTCATTGTTTCATCTGTCTGACTGTGACCAGTTGTCTCTCTCTCTCTCTCCTCCCTCTCTTCTCTTGGTCATGAGGTGGCACTGGCTCAGAGTCCTGCTGATGCCCCCAGGAAATACCCACGTCTGCTGTGTGTGTGTGATGTGTTTGAGGGATAGCTGCCAGAGCATTACCCTGCTGTGCTCCGAGTGCCAGAAGCTTTAGGTCTGTGAGTGGAGTGGAATCTTGGTTGAATGGGAAGTGATGAGTTTGTATGTGTAGCTGTCGCTGAGAGTATTGTTTATTCATTTATTTTTTGTTGTTTTGATGGTTTTGTGTATGGATGCTTTTGTTTATGTAGTTGACGATGTATATTGAGTTGTGATTATGATGACCCCTGCTGGTCATGTGATGGGCGCACTGAATGGTGGGAAAAATGTGCAGTCTGTTTTTTTTTGGAGCTACGATATATGAGCGGAGTTCGAGTTTGGCAGCTCCTGATTTTCTGGTTGGAAGGCGCACACGGTAAGAGAGTGTGGTCTTTTTTTTTGTGCATTTTATATTTGTTTTGTATGTGTGATAAAACTGATGTAGAGAAGCCATATTTATGTTAAAATGTGGTTATGTTATGTTTTGTGTTATTTCAGTTTTTCACGGTGTTTGGTTCAGTTTGGAAAAGATAGACAATAAAGCTCAATCAAACATCCGTTGGATCGTGGTTTTTCTGACCAGGAAGAAAAGCTTTGGGAGCAGCTACAGTGAAAAACGTGACCCACCTTTGAAAAGGTGTCCACGTGAAGTGAACGTGTTCATGCAGTGTGAGAAAGAACAGTGGTGATCGCACTTCAATGATTGTCCCAGTGTGGCTTTCTAGCACAGCTAAGAATAGCAGAGAAATCTTGGTTTATGCATTACTAGATACACAGAGCAGTAATACCTTCATAGACCAAGATGTCTGCCAAAAAATTCAAGCGCACACAGAACCTGTCAAATTAAAGCTGTCAACAATGACTGACAAGAGTTCAATAGTGAATTGTCACAGAGCAGTTGGATTGAAGGTGAGAGGGTATTGTTCACAAGAGTGCATTGAACTACCACCAGCCTACACGCAGGACTACATCCCGCTGGAGAAAAATAGTATTCCAACCCGTGATACAGCATCAAGATGGGTTCACCTTCTCAGTGTGGCCGAAGAGATGCCAGATTTGTTGAATTGTCCTGTAGGACTACTGATTGGCTATGACTGTGCAAGGGCTCTAAAACCAAAAGAAGTGATGTCAGGGGAAGAGCATGAACCCTACGCAGTCAAGACAGCGTTGGGCTGGAGTATAGTTGGAGCCACTATGCCTTGCACTAATACAAGAAATGAGACTGGATTCTGCCATCGCATTTCTGTGAAAGAACTTCCACCCATCACACCCACCTCTGTGATTAAGGCATTAGAGATGGATTTTCTGGACAAAAATCCAAAAGACAAGACAATATCACAAGAAGATATTCAATTTCTAAATGTTTTGAATGAGAAAATCAAGCACAATGAAGAGGGACATCTAGAGATGCCTCTGCCATTTAAAGCGCGTCCTCAGCTTCCAAGCAATAAGCAGCTTGCTACAGTGCGTCTAAAGCATTTAAGAAGAAAGATGGAGAAGAATCCTAAATACAGGGAGGATTACATTAAATTCATGGACAATGTTTTTAGAGATGGTGATGCAGAGGAGACAAGTGTGGTCCCTGAAGAAGGCAACATATGGTACATTCCACACCATGGGGTGTATCACCCTAGGAAGCCTGAAAAAATAAGGGTCGTATTCGATTGCTCCGCCAAATTCGAGGGCACCTCTCTGAACGACCACCTGCTCACAGGCCCAGATTTAACGAACACTTTGACTGGAGTCCTGTGTAGATTTCGACAACACAAGATTGCGATCAATTGCGATGTGGAAAAAATGTTTCATCGCTTTCACGTCAGCCCAGAAGATCGGGATTTCATGAGGTTCCTGTGGTGGGACAATGGGAACACGGAAAGTGAGCCCAAGGAATACCACATGCGAGTGCACATATTTGGTGCTGCGTCATCACCGGGATGTGCTAATTATGGCATGAAACACCTTGCCAGTAAATATGAGAAGAGCCATACACTGGCAGCAAGTTTCATTCGCAAGAATTTTTATGTGGATGACGGGCTGGTCAGTGTCAATTCGGTTGAAATAGCCAACCAGCTCATTAGTGAAGCGCGAGAACTCTGTAGTAAGGCACAGCTGCGTTTACATAAATTTGTCTCCAACAACAGAGATGTTTTGAATGCAATACCAGAGAGTGAACGTGCTAGAACTGTGGAAGATGTAGACCTGAACTACAGTGAGCTTCCAATACAGAGTGTACTGGGAGTAAAGTGGAACGTTGAGAGAGATGCATTTTCATTCAATGTCGTCCGCACAGAAAAGGCAGCCACACGGAGAGGAATCCTATCAACAGTCGCCAGTGTTTATGACCCACTGGGATTTCTTGCTCCCTACCTCTTGAATGGTAAAAGAGTGTTGCAAGAGATGTGCAAACAGGGTATGGGATGGGATGAACCTGTTCCCCCTGAACTAAAGTCAAGATGGGAAGCATGGCTCCATGACTTAGAGAGTCTTCAAAAAATTGAAATTCCAAGGTGCTTCATTCCTGAAACCCTTGGCACGATCCAAAAAATTGAGCTGCATCATTTTTCAGATGCCAGCAACAACGGCTATGGGCAGTGCTCATATATCAGGATCGTTGCAGATGAGCAAGTGCACTGTACATTAGTAATGGGTAAGGCCAGAGTGGCACCCATAAGGGTTGTCAGCATACCCCGACTTGAGCTAACAGCAGCTACGGTGTCTGCTTCTGTTAGTAATACCCTCCGAGAAGAACTGGAGCTGGAAATAGATCAAGAGTTTTTCTGGACCGATTCACAGGTGGTGCTCGGGTACATTAAAAATGAAGCCAGACGATTTCATGTATTTGTAGCCAACCGTGTTCAGAAGATAAGGGACTCTACTGATCCTAGTCGATGGTTCTATGTTGAGACGGGTCAGAATCCAGCAGACCATGCATCTAGAGGTCTCAAGGTGGCAGATCTTCTAGAATCAAGTTGGCTGAGAGGACCAGAGTTCTTAAGGGAACCAGAAATTTTTACAGATCAAAGAACACCAGAGCTTCTTGTGGGCGACCCAGAAGTAAAGGTCTTAAAAACTGATACTGTTGAACAGGACAGCTTCTTGAAAAGGCTGTCAAGAATTTCTGATTGGAACACAGCCCTCAATGTCATTGCTCGGATCCAAAGACTGGCACATAAAGACAAAACTGGACCCATCAGTGTTGAGGAACGAAGAGAAGCTACGCTTGTGCTCATCAGAGCAGCACAGAGAGAGGCCTTCGAAGCAGAACTCAAATGGTTTAGCCAAAAGTCCATGAAATTGCCAAAAACTCACAAGATGCAACAACTTGATCCAATATTTGAGAATGGATTGCTCAGGGTAGGAGGCAGATTAAGAATTTCTTCTGCATCCCTGGAATTAAGGCATCCGGTGATTTTACCAAAGGAAGGCATTGTCACACAGCTGATACTTGACCATTGTCATAAGAAGACACAGCACCAAGGCCGAGGGCAAACATTGAATGAGCTCAGAGCCAATGGTTTTTGGATATTAGGTGCTAGCAAGTTGGTGGCCAAGTATATTAAGAACTGTGTCACTTGCAGAAAGGTTCGTGGGCCGACAGAACAACAACGTATGGCAGACCTGCCCAGTGACCGAGTTGAACCCTCTCCTCCGTTCTCATACGCTGGGATTGATTGTTTCGGCCCTTTCTACACCAAACAGGGTCGTAAAGAACATAAGAGGTATGGTCTATTGTTTACATGCCTCAGCTCTAGAGCCATCCACATAGAAATGTTGGAGGACCTCACCACTGATGCATTTTTAAATGCTTTGAGATGCTTTATAGCAATCAGAGGAGCAGTAAGACAGATTCGCTCTGACCAGGGTACAAATTTCCTTGGAGCAAAGAATGAATTGAAGAAGGGTCTAATGGCTCTAGACAAGGACCGGATTGTGACTTTCCTTGCAAGAAAGCAGTGTGACTTCCTCATGAATGTTCCTGAAGCAAGCCACATGGGGGGCATTTGGGAACGCCAGATACGGACGGTTAGGAGCGTCATGAGCACTGTTCTGGCACAAGCTAATGGAAGACTTGATGACACCTCATTGAGGACATTTTTCTATGAGGCTATGTCGATTGTAAATAGTCGTCCGCTCACCACAGACACTATCAATGATCCTAAGAGTGTTGAGCCTTTAACACCTAATCATTTGCTCACAATGAAGTCTATTGTGCCCCTCCCACCACCAGGCAATTTTGTAAAAGAAGATTTATATGCCAGAAAACGGTGGCGTAGAGTGCAATACTTATCGGAGCAATTTTGGAGCAGGTGGCGCAAAGAATACCTGGCTAACATAAGCCTGAGGCAGCGATGGCATGTGCCCAGAAGGAATGTGAGGGTGGGAGACGTAGTTATTGTCAAGGAGGACAATGTTCCCAGAAACGAATGGAGACTTGCCAGAGTGGTCGAAGCAAGGAAGGAGGATGATGGTTTGGTGCGCAAGGTCAAAATTCAAATAGGCCACAGTAAGTTAGGTAAGCAAGGTGAACGCTTAACACAACCAACCTTTCTTGAACGTCCAGTTCAAAAACTAGTGGTGCTAGTTGAGCAGAATACATAGGCTAGTATCACAATAGCGTTTAGCGCTGCTGTTAAGGGTTAAGCTGTTACACAAAATAGGTGTGATAGTTATTTTCTTATTTGGGGAAAATTACAAGATGTATTTCATTGGTTTAAAATAGAGGTAACATAAATCTTTGTAATTTTGGTGGCAGTGTAGCTGTCGCTGAGAGTATTGTTTATTCATTTATTTTTTGTTGTTTTGATGGTTTTGTGTATGGATGCTTTTGTTTATGTAGTTGACGATGTATATTGAGTTGTGATTATGATGACCCCTGCTGGTCATGTGATGGGCGCACTGAATGGTGGGAAAAATGTGCAGTCTGTTTTTTTTTTGGAGCTACGATATATGAGCGGAGTTCGAGTTTGGCAGCTCCTGATTTTCTGGTTGGAAGGCGCACACGGTAAGAGAGTGTGGTCTTTTTTTTTGTGCATTTTATATTTGTTTTGTATGTGTGATAAAACTGATGTAGAGAAGCCATATTTATGTTAAAATGTGGTTATGTTATGTTTTGTGTTATTTCAGTTTTTCACGGTGTTTGGTTCAGTTTGGAAAAGATAGACAATAAAGCTCAATCAAACATCCGTTGGATCGTGGTTTTTCTGACCAGGAAGAAAAGCTTTGGGAGCAGCTACAGTATGGACAGCATTAGAGGACACTCTAAACATGTATCATTCTGCCATGAGCTCAGTCCTTTCCAACTGTGCCTCCGTCAGCTTCAGTGTGTTATAACGCTCCTAATTCTACTCAAATATTCTCCTTTAATGTCAAATAAACAGCTGAAATGGTGATTTTGATAGTAATATACTGTACTGTGTTTTTCACTATGTTTGCACACATGTGTTGTAATGCATCATGTCAGCTGATTGACGGGGACTGAAAGTATTTAAGATGACAACACTGTATTTATCAGAAGTATGAGGGAGAACATGTGTTGCTCCAAATATCACTGCAGCCAGACAAACGGGCTGTTTACTGCCATTTGGACTGGCCAAATGACTTTTCATTGACCATGTAACAGAATTACTGAGTGTGTAATAATTACAGAATAATACTTAGACATTGCTATAACAACAGTGGCACAACATCTATCCAAGTTAACAAGTCATCAAGGTTACTAATGGTTATTATAGAGCATCATCTACAGTTTACCAACAGTTACTGAGCAAACCACTTAACTCACCACTCACAAAGAACCTTCACACGGGTATTTACCTTCAATGGTTGCCACAGTAACCATCAACAGATCAAAGGAAGGAGAGAGCAGCATTTGTCTCCATTAATATCTCCTCTCCACGCAGGACACTGTTGGACAGACAATGAGACTTATTATTATCTAAAACCACATATTTCATTGAGTAGCTTCCATGTCGTGTTACACAGACGCAGTCTAAACCAATTCTAACTTGAATGACGTCACTTTTTTTTCATAAAAACAAATCACATTTTCTCACAGACTTGTTACTTTTTTATGAGTTAACTGCAGGAGGACCAGGCCTGACAGCAGCTGCTCTGGTCAAATATCAACACAGTGATAGAGCTGCTCTGCTTCCGCTCGCCTGTGCGTCGTTACCATGGTAACGAGCCATGGCCCTGTAACTTACTTGTGTTGCTGTTGTTGGATATAGTAGCTGTGACAGAAACACCCGAGCTTCGTGGCCGCAGACATGGACGTGGTACCTGCTACACATCACGGGAAACTTGACAAAAGAAACCCGGTGATTTCAGCGTTCGAACGAGACGTGAACTCGTTTATGACGCTGATGAGACGAGTTTCTTCAGACACACGCGACAGCAACGGCTCTTTCGCTAAAGGGTAAGATAATGTTATTATAATTGGTGTTAAAGGCGTCAGTCGTGTGTCCGAAGATAAACCAGCAAACGCTCGAGCGTAAATTAGCCATGAAATTAGCTGAAACGGTTCAGAGCGAGCTGACGTAATGTATGGGGTTTCCCACTTCCGGTCACTGAGGGCCTGAGGGCTGACGTTGTCCTCAGGACAAACGTCTCTGACCCAACGTTTGTCATTTTTAAGGTAATTTGACTGGAGTAAAATTAACAAATGATATACTTGATGATGATGATGATGATGTAAATGATGCTGCTGTTAAAACAAAGTCTCCATCGTTTGTGCTAATGGGAAACTGTGCCTTCACACACACACACACACACAATAAGGGTGATCGTTACAGTCAGACTGTAGTTAAATTACAAATTTAAAGCCCCACATTCTCATGCTCAAACTGATAGATTTATGTTCTTTGAGCTGCTGTTAAAAAAGACTTGACACATTCACAACCATTGACAATAAATGTGTGTATTTATAGAAATAAATAAATTAAATGTCCCAAATGTGTGTGTAGCGCTAGTGCTGGTTAGCCGGTTAGCAGAGATAAAGTAATTTTAACCGTTACCAAATATATTTTTCAGGATTTTAAATAAGTAAACTATCAATTAAATGATTGAGCAACACAATGTAAGTATTTTCATCTTTTTTGAGAACTGTCACGAGTGATTAACCGTTATCAGTTATGTTCTATTATTATCAGTTATGAGTGCTCACTGTCTCTCTGCTCTTTATGTGCTTGGAAGATGTAATAGATATTTGTTTTTATTTTACACTGATTGTCCTCTTTCCAGTCTCGTTTCAAATCATTTGTGATATGATTGATTTTCCTTTGCAGGATTAAAATCTTGGTGGACATATGGGGAAAGTACAAACGTCGACTGCCTTCAAAGTTCTACCAGGAGCGAATGATGCAGGTTGCAGATTTTCTCTTTGGAATAAAGGTAAATTATAGTTTCCGAACAGGAAGTTGAATGCATTTCATCAGCCATTAAAACATGTCCATGGTTCTTATGTCATGGCTGATTTGTGTATTTTATAATACGAACAAACTGAAGCACACTTTAAAAATGTCAAATACATGTTTTCTATTGTCTCTTTTTATCTACATGTACAATCTCTTGCCCTTTAGTATTTTCACAGTTCATTATATGATGTTTTTTTCCTGTAGGTGTATGAAGTGGCACTGTGGCAGGGCTACAGCCTCCACCTGCTGCAGTACAGCTCAGTGGCCATAACTGACATCACAAGCGTGGACCACTTCATGGCCTGTTTCTTCCCTGAAGGATTTGACACAGACGAAGATGAGTTTGCCATGAAGGTACACGTTATTGTGTGTTGTGAGGTTGTTTGTGAACTGTGTGTGTTATGTTTGACCAAAGTTACAAACGTTATTGTGTGGAAAAGTCACTGATATTGACCTCTGCATGGGTGTGTGTGTAGTTTCGTGCCATGCACAGCTCTGCACTGTGTATCTTTAAGATGGAGGAAAGGCACGGCGTCCTCAGTCAGGACGGGTCCTCTCGACTGCTGTGTGTGCTGAACTTCCTCAGGATCACGATGCAGGCGCTTCAGCAACATGAACACCTCTGCTGGCAAATCTATAACGGTATATTTGTACAACGGATCTGGTTTTAGTCTGACAGAAAAAGTAGCAAGAACGAGTTGAGACGAACAGAAATGGCACAAAGTGTTGTATTACTAATTTAGAATGAGAAAAAAAGTGACAATGTTAGTAATAAAGATCTAATGGTACCCTACTATGCCCAGAGATACAGTATGTTAGCACTTCTCTTTTATGGCAATATTTAAAATGAACTAATGATAAGTGATCTACTACTTAAAGTGAAGTGAGAAATCGTGAATTGTAGTGTATTAGATATCAGATTGTGGAATTAACCTCATCGTGCTCATCTTTTCTTTCTTATAACTTTTCAGGTACATTACACATCTACACCATCTGTCGTTATTTGATGACCAAGAATTGTAGTGCACAGGTAATTAGAGCTACAGTGCATGACAGTTGGGACGTGAACCACTGTATTCTTGTTGTTTTGTCACGTCTGATATGCTATTAGGAGAAAGGTAAAATGGAAGGCAATAGTGAGTTTGCTGTGATTCACTCCCTGCTACACATTAGTTTCTGTCCCTTGATTCATTTTGGTCTGTAAGTGTTGTGACTAAGACAGAAATTGTCCTTTTTGCTCCTTAGGCTCTGGAGTACCTTCTGTGGGCAAGCATCAGTTTCGAACTGTCCATTCCTCTGATGACTGCTAACAATTTGCCATGGATTGTCACGCTCTACTGTGCTGTCTGCCACTGTTACTATGACAACCAGGCCTTAGTGCAGGCAGAGGTGAAAGACACACGTCATCTGCATCCAAACACACAATCTTCACAAGTGACTGTTCAAAGGCTTAATATAACAAATGCTATCAGGTCTCATTCTCATGAACCTGTTCTCAGTCTGTGCGGTGTTAATTAGCTGATTATTTTAAAATACATGTATTGCTTAGTTTCACTGGATTATGTCATAACATTCTGCTCGATGTATTACTTGCTACACAAAGGTTTCATATTTCAATGTGTTAAAAATACTAGTGCCATAGAGTGAAACTGAAACACCTGGAAAAGATACACACAAACGATTCTGAACCAGTTGGTTTTTTTTGTGTCAAAATGCTTTCAGGAATTTGCCAGGAGAGCCCTCGGGAAAATCAATGAGCTCGCAAAGCTGGAGGAGCAGAGTGAAATTCCTGCCACCAGAGAGACCCAGAGAGCTTATAAAGAAGCCTCCATCAAGGCAGGAGACTCCGCTGATCAACATAGACTCATACTCGTACATGCAAATACAAACCCATGCCAATCTTTGACTCCGATAAGCTAAAATTAGCCCAAGTTTCTAACTCCATCAGTGTTACTGTATGAACACAAACACAGATATGAATGTTCTTGTGACTCTCTGACCACAATCAACAGCTCATGGCTGTTTGTTTGATTCTAAAGATGATTGAAATCTGTTTTCTCCAGCTCGGTGCCATGATGTTCAAGCGGACAGTGTATGAGGCCAGAAGAAGACCCAAAGCTCTGGTCAAAGTCAAGACTAAAAACACCCTCAGAGACATACCTAATGTAACGACTTTACACTTGATTGATTATTCAGTGTAAAGTTTGATATTTTAATATTTTTAAATACATGCTTTTAGTAAGACTTACTTTAGCGTACACCAGTGTTTCCTAAGTATTGCAGTTTGCCTCAGGCAGGGATATAATAACTCTTCTACTTGATACTCAATTATTTGAAACATATGAGATGTGATGTCTGAACACCTCTGTCGACCTTAGGTGTCATGGCCTCGCACTGCAACAGAGCGCACCCTGGTGGCCCTGTTTGACTGCCGGGCAGCTCAGTTCTTGGGCGTCTTAGAAGCACTTTGGGACAGCACAAGACAGCCGCTGCAGACGAGGATGCCAGACGAACCAGAGCTTCAGGAAGTGATCCTGGAACTCCTCTCTGCTGGCATCAGCATCTTATCTGGTGAGCAAAACAAAAATAAAAAGGAATCACAATGCTGACAATGTGAGGAGGGATTTAAGGAGTGAAATGCTCACCGTGATGTCATTTTTATGTTTGTTAAGGAGTCACAACTAACAGTGAGCAAAGACCTGATGACCTCCCAAAACTTTGTCTTAGCACTCTGACACCAACATCCTCTCTAATAGATTTAGCCATTAATGGTGAGTGGGGTTTTTTCTTACATCACAGCTATGTCGCGGTGCTGGATGTTTGTTTTGTATATTAGTCTGAAAATGTTGTGCCATAACAATGTGATCTGTTACTGTCTGTTTCATTAGGGGAAAACAAAGTAGCCATCATGTCTGGGGTGAGGTTTATTAAACTGTTGTTTCAGTACAAGCAGCCAAACACCTTTACTGAACTTGCCAAAGAGATGCTGCAGGTTTTGTCTGTGAGTGACACAGATCTATTACATCTCAGTCAGGTCTCTCTTATGTATTCTTGTGTTTCCAGGTTGAGATTATTGTTTGTTGTTTCTCTGTGTCAGGGTGTGGAAGGTCTGGCGTTCAGGAAGGCAGAGATTGAACTGGCTTTACTTGACAGATGCAACAGTGTGCTGTCTTCACAGAGGAGCCTTCCTAAAGACAACAACACGAGTGCCGGTGGGAAAAGTCAAATGTGCCAAATTCAGTCAGTTAATGTCAGTTGTGTCAGTTGTGTCACTTATTGTTGGTGTTTGGTGTTTCCTGCAGACAGACACAAGTCTCCATCCTCACAGAGTGATGAGTACATCTGCCTGACAGCTTTCCTGCACACGTCAGTGTGTGACTCTGCCCCTGTAAGTCTTCATGTTGTGGTTCAGGTTTAAATTGAAATGAGAACTTTTAGTGTCTGTATGTGTACACTGTCCATGTACGTGTGTGTGTGTAGGAGTCGCAGCCGGACAAGGACCTGGTTTTGGATGTTGTGTTATTTCTCTGGGGTAAAGTGAAGGTGGTGTTACAGAGAGATAACATGAAAAATCCAGAGTTTTCACACTATCGTGAGAAGGTAGATGCATACGACAAGGTATGTATTTAGCACTGTTTAGACAAAAATACATGAATTTGACTTCAAATCTTGACAGTGTGTTTAATACTGTTTGTGTTGAACTGTATTTCAGTGGCTGTGGTGTTTGTATAGACTGTGTGAGGTGGCCTTTGCCTATGACCTGGCTACTATGGACTGCACAGTGGTGACAGAGATGATCCACACGTTGGTCATTTGGCTAGAATGTGTCGCTGAACACGCCAATCAAACACAACATCCAGGTGAGGGGATACTTTCTATGGACCAAACAAAAACCATACTCGTGAAAGATTGATTATTGTCAAATGTTATGTGCAGCAGCTCCTGAGGCAGTTTATGATGGACAGACGGGGAGATCTTTCTCTCTTCTTCAGGTATGTGTAGCATCAAAGATTTGTTAAAAACCTATGAATGAATGTTTGGAAATGTAATGAGTGTCTGTGTTTGTGTGTGCTTGCAGAGCTCCAGCACAGATTTGCTACAGAAGGTGTTTGAGGTCACGAGGAGAGGTCTTCATGCTCTGGAAAAGGGTGTTGCTACACTGCTGCCCAGAGACTCCTCAGCAATCACAGACTCTGCCTTCATGCAGGTAGGCAATCGACCTGTGCTGCCTTGAGCTATAATCTCAGCACTGCAGTGTGGATGGAAATGATAGTTTTAGAGTATTATCTGTCTCCTTCTGACAGAAATGTTGTCCCCATCCTCCGTCGACTCCCTCCCTGTCTTCTCCAACATCATCTGAAGATGGACGTGAGGATGATGGAATAAGTAAAAAGGAAAAAGAGGAAATGCAAACTACAACAGAAAGAGTTAAAGACTCCAGAGACAAACAATCCACATGTGCATATATGTGGGTTTTAGATCTTCATTTTGAAATAAACATCATCCGCCACAGGGCGTCTCTCAAGTTATTGCAGCTAAATGCAGGTCAGACAACATTATTAAATGGTGATTTCTGAGAATATAATCCAATTGTCCTGATTCATCAATTGTTGTGTGTAGTTGCCGAGTCTGACCTGTTGGATCAGATGAAGAAGAACAAGGTGTCCAGAGCTCTTTTCCTCATCCAGAAAGCATCGCTGGTGTTCAACACCATGGAAACAAATAAAAGCAGCAAAACCAAGAGTCTGCTAAAGGTTTTACACACACACACACACACACACACACACACACACACACACACACACAACAAAAGCAGCAAAACTTTTGTTGTGTGTCTGTTGGGTTTAGTCATTTCTGGGATTTAAAGGTCCAGTGTGTAAGATTTAGCACCATCAGATGGTGAGACTGCAGACAAACAGTTCACACCTCCCTTTCTCCAGCATGTCAGGGAACTACGGAGAAACACTCCTTCTCAACTCTCTCCTGCTTCCCTCTTCTCAGGTTTTTGTGGGTGAATGAGCTGTTCTTCATCTGAGTAGTAAGCTCTCACTGGAACACACTGTTTTAGAAATATGGTAGTGCTTTAATCCAAGGTCAAACATTTGCACACTTAGACCAACATACTGTATGTATGTGTAATATACTTTATATCATCAGGCTTTATCCTCTACATGAGGGTCTCAGGGGCCAATCCCAGCTGACACGGGGTCCATCTCAACCATTCACGCTCAAACTCACACCTACGGTCAGGTTAGAGTTCTAGAAAAGTGTTGATGAAATTGAAAAGGTTTGTCTGTGTGCTCTTGCCAGGAGGCTTCGTCTCTGATAGAAAAAGCAGAAGTTGAGGAGAAAAGACTGTATCACTCCACCATCTCAAGGACTGCAGCTGAAAATAAAGATAAAGAAATGAAGGAGGAAGTAGAAAACCCTCCACCTCCCCCCATCCTGCTCTCACGCACTGACCACTCCTTAACCTTTGCCCCAGCGCCTTATAATCAGGAGAAACAAGTGAGATTGGGCTTTAATAATGTTGTTAATCTCACAAATCATCCAACACAAATGACAGTGTATTTTTTATCAGGTGTGCTGGTACCAACTGTGCGGCCGTGCAGCTGAGGGCCTTAATCAGAAAGTTCGACTTGGAGATTGCAGCCTGCCAGGAACTGAGAATATGGTGGAGTTTATTTCACAGATGAGTCTGAGATTTAATGAGGCCCATTATTGTCATCGTGTGTGTCGCTGACATGAGCTCTGACCTGTGTGTGTTTCCAGGTACCAGCAGTGTCTGGGAAATGTGTGCTGACAGTGGAGGGGCTTGTGCCCAACCAGAAATACGTGTTTGCTGTTGCAGCTTACAACAACCAGGGCAAGCTACTGGGCAATGCCATTGGACGGACGACGTTCCCACTGCTGGCATCCATGCCCGTGCCTCTGCTTTCCACGTGGGCTCACTTGGCTCAGGTACACAGTGAATTGCCTACTTGGCGCAAGTTTGTCACCTCACGATATCACGACCTTCAGTACTGTGTCTCCAGTCCAATACGGTTGTTTTGCACCTATTTACTATTTACTTACAAATTCTTTGCCCATAAACTTATCTCTTTACTGACTCATCTAAAAAACAAACTTGACCTGTTGTTGGTGGAGAGGCTGTGGCAGTAAAATGAATACATGGACTTGATAGTGTGTGTGGCTTTTTTTCACTTGCTCAGGTGTCTTTTCAAACACAGCAGCATTCCTTAGCAAAGAGAGCCTGCAAGGAACTGTGGAACCACATTACATGCCCTGACCCGTGCTCAGACAGTACACACGACACACTCGCCACCACCAGGTATTATTACATCCTCACAGTTCAAATCAAAGAGCCTGTATTTCTTTGCTTATCTCCTTCTCACCGTGCACTAGGCTGAATGAACAGACCCTTCAACACTCCTCTCCTCACTTGCGTCAGTTGCTCCTGACTTCCATCTTCATTGAGACAGAGATCAACGTTCAGCAGAGTTCTCTCTACTGTGACTCATTCAGTGAAAATGGACCGTTCATATGGGAGCAGGTCTGTATACTGGCCAACAGTCTTTTCAGGTCAAGGGTCGAGTTCAAAAGTGTGTGTATAATGGATTTAACATGAGATTTTTGCTTGTGTTTGTTTGCAGGAAGCCAGATTGTCAGAGTGTGAGCGACTACTGGTAGCGCTGGACTTGTCAATGTTTTTAAATGACGATGCTGCTGCTGTGCAGGCTGTAGTGAGCTGTTATGGTCTTCTAGTTCCTCTAATCTTCCACCAGATTCCCTGCAAGCCTGTGATACAAGTAAGCACAAAGCACTATTACAATTCTTGATATTCTGTTTGACCAAAGCAAATATTACTGCGTCCGTAATCTAACGTCACAAACTGTGAACGATGCCTTTGTTGTGATCTTCAGGTGCTGAAGAAATGCTTGATGGTTTTGGAGGCGAATTCAGATCTTCTCAAACAAAAACGGGCCGGAAACGTCTCAGAATCATTAATGCACATGATCGCCTGCATGACGTACTATATCACAAAGGTGTTTATTTGTAGTTAATTGTATTTTTGTGTGCGCACAAAATAAAGGTTACAGAGGTCTATAAAATACAATAGGGTTCATTTAATGAATGAAAATGAACTGTATTAAATCACTTCATTGCTGGGAAAATGATGACATTGTTTTTTGTATAATAGACGTCACGAGTGCTGGGTCAGTATCAGCTGGCTCTGGCTCTGATGGATTGTGGTCGTAGGCTGCTCCAGGACGTCTATGAGGCCCAGCTACAGATCACCACAACTGTCAATGAAGCTGTAAGAAAGAGGAGAAAAACAGACATCTCATGACTGCAGAATCATTTACTCTACAATCTTGGTCTTTGTGTGTTTGTTTGTGTGTTATTTAAGACGGCAGATCATGCTGCAGCCAAGTGTGGAATGAAGATAAGTCTTCAGCTGAAGGCGTTGCAGGCCAAGAACAAGAAAAGACTCACACCTGAAGCAGCTGCCGCCACAGGAAAGGGTCATTGTTTTTGTGTATTAGCCTATACTATGTCGTATATTTAATTTCCCCAGTTTGTTTTGTGAACAGTCATGAACTTCCTCAAGCATAGGTGACGCTGCAGTTAAACAATGATCCATGTTGAGCCCGACTGTCTTTATTTTTGTAGAGATTCCTCGTCCACTGACCGGCTGTGAGGATCCAACCCTTCTGTATGATCTGATTCACAGTAGCACATTACAGGATGTCTATGACAACGGTACATAATCACATGCACTAACTTCCTTTCATGATCAATTGCTGATGTTAATTAACATCTGTCTATCTATTTTATATTTACTGTACAGTAATGAAACTCCGGAGAAAAGCATATTTCACAGAGTATGCAGCGCTTCTTCTTAAGAGAACCATGGAGGAAGGCGACCCAGACCGGGTCCTAAAGTGGGGCCAAAATATATTAGAATTTCTTTCCAGGTATGTATTTACTATATAGCGTTCATTTTTTAACGCTATCAGTGTTACTGCATTGTATTGTTGACTTTAATTTGGCCTGCACATACGTAGCAAAGGAAAGCATCTTTATTGTCATTATACAACAACTGGTATTGCACAACGAAATGTCGAGGTCAAATGGAGGGTTGATCCGAGCCGCTGCGACTCGGCAGGGACCAACCGGACCGAATGTAACTAACATTCTAACATGTTTTGATATTAGAATATGTAGACTTAACCGTATGTGCATTTATTTCTCAGGCGTGACGCCTCGACGATGCTGTCCTTAAGATGTACGGAGAGTCACAGTCACAGTGTTCAGGCTTCAGAAGAAAATGAACCACCTCAGGTAAAATACTGATTTACGCACAAGCACATACAGTACGCTTTCCTGAAAACATCGGTTCATATTTCATTAACCTGTGGCAGCAGCTTTCATATTTGCCTCTGGCATTGCTGAATTATTTCCCTGAGTAATGTTTTATAAATCAGCCCAAATTTACTCTGGAACCACATGTACAAATTCCTTGTGGACTGAGCTTAATTTTATGTTTTTTTCATTTTTTTATGGTACTAATATAAAATTAGTACCGTCATCCGTTTTAGTTTTAAAATTTTGGTTTTAATATAAAAATGAATATAAAATTCACACGCTTTTTTAAAACAGAAGAAGAACACACCATCTACTGATGACACAAGAAAAAAGATCAAGCAGAAAATCCCATACAGCAGAATCCTGAGTGTGACAATGAACAGGTAAAGTGTGTGTATTAGGGTTTTCAGTGTGTCATTTCATTTGTGTTTGTGTGTTCATGTAACTGCATGTTAACTGGCTCTCTCTCTGTTTGCTCAGGGAGACGCAGACTGTGAAGAAGCTGTACGCCATGATGTCGTCTGTGGCCCAACGCCACAAGAAGCAGCGTCAGATGAGGGAAGTGTGCTGTGAGGAGAGAGTGTGGAAGTCACATCTGAACTTCAGCATCGCTCAAGCACATATAGCGTTGCTTTATCAGGGCCTGAACCAGCTGCATGGAGGAGTCACACGACAGCATCACAGGTTCTTTAAAACATAACAGCTACATCAAGTTTCCGTAAAATACTTGAAAGTATGTATTTAATTGATTTAGTGAGTTTAGTTGGTGACATCGGTGTCTTAGCCTCAGAAGTCTTACAGTAAATCTCGGAGAAACTTTTCCAGTATTTCCAGCATGAAGTTCCTCCATAATGCTGTGTATGATGTGTCTCTCATATTGTGTGCTGTATGTGCTTTGCTCAGGTACAGCCAGATAACTCCCGTTTGTTTCTCTCTGGCCTACTCTGGTGTCCTGGTACGGAAGAAAAAGGAGCAACAGCTGTCTTCTAAATGCGAGGTGGTCTTGGAGAGAGACTCCTCTAGGAACCATGTGGCTGTAAAAGAAGATGGTGAGGAAATGGCACACTGAAAAATTAGAAAGGGAAACGATGTAAATCTCTTAGTTGACTTGTTTCCTCCTTTTCTTCCAGCAGTTAGACTTGATAACTCCATCACTGAGGAGAGCTGTGAGGAGGGAGAGGAGCCCTCTAAAGCCAGGGAACAGCAGGTTGATGAGAACAGTCACACAGCTTCTCTGATGCTGGACTCACTCAACAAAGCTGCTTTACATTTCCACAGGGCCATGGTACTCTCCTCACACAGAGTGACATAAACCCAGGCTTTGTGGAGTGTGTGTGACGTTTGTGTGACTGTATTCCAGGTGTTGGCTCATCGTGGCAGTCACTGGACCACTCTGCAGTGTGTGTGTCAAACTGTGTGGGAACAAAGCTGCAGAATTCAGACCACCCTTCACCTCCATCCTGACTTCCCCCTGACAGCAGAATGGCTACAAACAACCTTCACCCGCCTACTGTCTGTGGCTACAGACCTAACCATGGACATGCTGAACAAACTAGGGGTACACACACACACACACACACACACACACACTGGTTCCTTTTAAAAACTAAACATCTACATTGTAAAACCTGTATATAATATATATATATATATATATATATATATATATATATATATATGTATATATGTATATATATACATGTCAAGACTGTCTTTCTTGTAAAAATGACATGGGGCTGTGTGAGACTTTCATATGGTTCTCTCTTCCAGCTGTGGAGTTTGTATGACACTGAATTAACTGAGGAGCTGGAGTCCAGTCTCCACTTCTCTGCGTCACTGGATGACAGCACTCAGGTGGACCTGCGCTGGGTTCGTACCTTGGTGTTACAAACTCTGGAGCAGCTCCATCATAGTGGCAAATGGGAATGCCTGGCCCACATTGCCTTACTTTTCAATTCCTACACACGGTGAGTTAGATTTTGTATTGAGACAAAGAAAGCTAACGTGAAGTTCTTCTTATTAAAATGACTTATAGAAGACGTTTTCAATCAGAAACTTTGTTTATCATTAGATCAGAGTAAACTGCTGAAAAAAGGACATCTAAGGGCATTTGAGGTGATGGAAATTAGCCTCCTTGTATGTGTATGTTTTCAGGGAACGTTATGCCTTGGTCATAACTCCTCTTCTTATCCATGCTCAGAAGAGGCTGCTGGAAAGGGTTAGTTGTTTTGAAGGACCTGCAGTTCCGCAGCCACATCATGTAAAGACACAGAAAGTCACTGGCAAAGAGGTCGTACATCCTCACACACACACACAGAAACAACGTGTTTGCAACAATGAATCCATTCCTCATGTGCTGTCTTTATGATGTTATGTTTCAGGTGACTGACAGGACGTATGCAGGTTGCCAGCTGCTGTGTGCAGGGTCTCCTCACAACGCTCAGAAACCACACATTCACAAACGTACACACTCCACTCCTCAAGATGCAGCTGAACTTAAAGGTCTGATGAAGTAGCTTTAGTCATGTCACAATATTTTACTCACAAACACAGTTGTCATTTTGATCGTAATACACCAGATAACGTTCCACATAACAAAGCAATGGTGGAACGTGAGATACTGTGGTAAATTACTAAAATGTTTATGTTCTGTGTCCAAGGTGCAGAAATACAGCTCTCCATGTCACTAGTGTGTGTTCCTCTGGATGTAGAAGACACACTGAGGTGTTACCGTCAAGCTCTGGAGAGACGACCACACTGTATTCAGGTTCTCCAGCGTAGTCGCTCACTGCTGTCGCTGCTTCTGGCACACACACAGCCCTGTGAGTTCACCTGTGATTGAGTAGACACACTCAACTCACTCATACAACAGATGTTTCTCACGCACACTGTGTTTCCTTGCTTTTCAGGCTTTGCAGCTCACTGTCATTCTGCAAGCATGGAAGACTCAAGTCTCATTCCCACCCCAAACATCTGTGATCTGACAGAGGAGGACTTCTGCTCTCCAAACGCTCTCTTCAGCCTCCCTATCAGCAATGACCACATACCGACCATCACTGCTGCCTTCTCTACCACCGTTAGTAAGGAATAAACTAGTTTGTGTGTCTCGACCTCTTTCATCCTGCCGTTTCATCTGTGTTTTTGGATGCACCAAAGACAAATTGAATTATTTGAGATCTGATCACTGAAGCTGCATTCAGATGCACCCTGCTCAGTCCAGGTTTTAACATCCTTCCTCAATGTACACTCACGTGGACAGCTCTAGTACAGAAGGGGGGAGTGAGATCCAATCACAGATCGTCACACGACAAACTCAACACGGTCTAATTGTGATCAGACCTCTCAGGATGGATGCACTAAAGATGGCCTCCTCACCTCTCTTTGTTTAGTCTTTTTTGTGACAGCAGTGATGTAGATGTTTATTTAATATAGGAGCATAGAAGCGGGATCAGAATACAGGTGCTCATTCAAAAGAAACAATCCTAATACATGATCATGACAATCATGATACACAAGGACAAGCTGTCCAAGGTTAGTGTATAGAGAGCACCAGCATTCTAAATGACCAGATCATCTAATAACATGACGACAGGCTGTTGGTGTCATAAAGGTCTTACTTTCCATTTTCTTCAGGGTTGCTCCAGGCCAACATTCATGGATCCCTCAGAGTTCAGGCGCTGCATGAATTGGGAAACCTTCATTTCTACAATGGAAACATACGGTTAGAAACGTGTTCTCCTCAATTGTACTGAATAAATGAGTAAGTTGAGTTTTTCATAAATGTTATGATATTTGAATTGTTGTTTTTTTTGTCTCCAGAGCAGCTCACTCGTGCTGGAGTAAAGCTGTAGACTGTGCATTACAGAGCTCACGAGCTGTAGAGAAATGGGACGGGGCGTCATTTGGAAGCAGCTCCCTGAAACATACTCTGAAACAGGCTGGCATGTGGGGATGTCTCCAGGCTGCTGGGCTCACTGCTAAGATTGCACTGTATGTCTAAGGTTTATGACCGACTCAGTATTATTTTGTGTGGTTGTTATTAACATGTTTCTTCTGATTTACAGACATGTCTTTACTTCCAATGTCAGCCAACGAACCAAGTGCTGTCTTCTTTCTGCTTTCCTCTTTAAGGTAATACTTGACTGTAGTATACTTTACTGTGTCTCCTCTATTATTGCTAGAAATGAAAGAAAGAAGGACAACTGCATCCAAAACACAACAGAGTAAAGAATAATATGTGTTTGTTCTTTACATACAGCTGTAAGAGAAAAACGTATTATTTGGTCTTCTTACATTCCTAAGCACAAAGCTCAACAACAACTCAGGACGTCAGCCGCAACTCTCTGATCACACAGGCCTCGGTGTAGCACTGGCACCAGTCATTTATCTACAAAATGTGCCTCTTTACATTTTTGCTGTGTCTACCCTGACTGGGACAGTGGACTGATAACTCAACTGTGCAGTCCTCCCAATGGTCAAAGGTCAGCTCTATGTACCAGCAGAGGAAAGGCCTCCAAAACCCTTTAAATAATCTAACTCTGGGACTCACAGGCGGACTTGTTTAGAGACAGAGACACATGTTGAGTACCTGCGTCTCTTCTCTGACACGTCTCTTGTCTCATGTCTCTCCTCACATCCCGTAGTGTGTGCTTTGCTGCTCGTTGGCTCAACCTGAAGATGACCTACGCTATGCTTCCCATAGTATTGGAGAGGAACTGCTCCCTGGACTCGACCTTTTCTCTGACCCTCACCGGGCTCCTGTTGGTACCACTGTGAGCAGCCTGAACTTCATCTGCCACTGGCTTTTCACCACAGGTTATTTTGTCAAGGTAAGTAAACTCATCTGTGTTCATCTGTCATGTGGAACTCCAAATACTTCATTGTCGTGTGTTTCTGATTTCAGCTGTTGCCCGTACTAGCTCTTTATTTGCATTTTGTGGGGGCCATTTGTAGAGATGTGCATCGATATGTTGAAGGCAAAATACTCAAGGTCAGAATTTTCATCCTCTTCTCTCAGTTAAGTGTATTTCCTTCCTCCCGTGGTCCTGGTAGAGTTTGTAATCTTGGCTGCTGTTTTCTGCAGATCCGTGCCCTCACTGAGCTGTGTCTGTTCTCTGAAGCTGTGAAGGAGGCAGGACAACTCACAAAAGGAATCGGTGTCCCTCTGCCCAGTGGACACCAAGACAATCACCAAGTATGAGAACACAGAGAACCACACAGCTATGTTCTCCCAACCCCTCCCTCTCATCAAAACACCTGAACACACAGAACGTCATGGCATACTTTCTGTCATATTGAAAAACATGTTGTTTGTTCTTGTTCATCATCATCATCATCATCGTCGTTGTTGTTGTTGTTGTTGTTGTTGTTGTGCAGCAGCCTGTGAAGATGTTCTACAGTAACAAGTCTCTGCTGGACAATGCTGAGGTAAACTCTGTCTCTCTGTGCTGATGTGAACGTGATGAGCACATTGTTTTTTGAGTGGACTCTGAGTATATGTGATGCTTGCTGTTGGATGTTAGGCTGTGGAAGAACTTGTGAACTGTGACTTTGCTCCAGCGGTCCAGATGTTGTGTGGACCCACATTATGCCTCAGATACAACCTGGCTCGAATTCAACTTATCCTTGCCCTGAGTAACACCGTACATGGCCCTGCAGTGACAGGTGTGTAAGCATCATCTATGTGTCTGCTCTCTATTTAGAGGTCCAGTGCTAAATGTCATGACACAATTTTAGGACCGTGAATGAGATTCAATCAGGTCATCACAAGATCACAATAACTTAAATTTCATTTTTCATACTGACCAGTAACTGAGCTAAACCATTCACATTCACTTACATTCTAAACTGTGATCATTAATGTCAATATCTTGCAGACTGTCGACGACTTGCAGACGATCCCAGCATGAGACGTTGTTTGGTAAACTCAGAAAACCGTGACGTGGACAGACTGGACACTGAGTGTCCCTGTCTCATGACAGAGGAGACAAAAGTGCTGAGTCTTGGTACAAAGACGCAGCTCACTCCACAAAGCATGAAGGTGAAATCACTCTCTATATAATATGAATGAAATAGTTTTATCCTTGGCACATAACTTAAATATTTATAATCTCCGCTGTTGTAGTTTCTTTTGTTAGAAGGAGTCTCCTCCTTGTTGCATTCCATATCAGAGCAGCTCACAGCTCTGTGCTGTAGTAAAATGGAGAACCTGGAACTGACGATATTGTCCAATCTTCATAAGACCAACCTCTACCTGCAGCAAGGACATGTTGCTCTAGGGTACGCCTAAATTATACATGTGAACTGTGTGTGTGTGTGTGTGTGTGTGTGTTCAATTATCCTCATATGTCTACACTGTCATAACTATGCATTTTAATGTCCTCTTTAGCTGTGAGATGGCAGTTTCATCCATGATGCTGCTGCAGACGTCTCCTGTGATCATGGGAGGATCCACAGCAGACGCTCAGAGGCCTGTGACTGAGCTCCTGCATTACCAGACCACAAAAGAGCAGGTATTATGTTTTATATTTAGCCTTCATATTCCAGCGTGTGAAATCCTTACATACCATTGTACTCAAAGATAACGTTACTACCAACACACTCGCTAGTCATTTAACAGATTACAACAGAACTAATGGAATAACATCACACTTTGTGTTGTTATCTACATCTGTGTGTTTTACTGCTGTCTTCAGGACTTGAACGATTGCATTGTGTCAGTCGCGCCACATGAAGACTGTACAAGAGCAGTGGAGGCGAGTGAGAGAATTGGAGTTTGTCTGTGGCTGCGCTGTCGTCTGGCTCTGGTCCACAGTTTGACTGCACACTGTGGCACAACTGCACCTTTTTCAGGTGAGATTATATGTTGTGATGAGGGTTCTTCCCCGGTATGTGATTAAAGATGCAATATCTTGCATTATTTAAAATACAAAGACGTGTTCCTGTGTGTTGCATAAGGTGTGTGTGTGTGTGTATCTTTTTAAGGTAAGAACATTAATGATGAGGCGGCTCGGGTGTTGCAGGAAGGACTTAAAGAATGTGAATTATTTGAAGACTTCAATATTGGAGCCATATTCATGGTTGAAGCTGCAGAACTGGAAGCACGGAGAGGAAACACTGACAAAAGCATGTCAATGCTTCAGGTACCCAGACATTATTGTCACTTTTATTGACCTCTATTGATGGGATTATTTTGTGACTTTTGGGAAGTTGAATATGCCAGGCAACATGTCGAGACTGTCACTCGTGACGGAATATCATGGACACATGTACAGACACACATGGAGTCTGATTTGACTGTCGAGAGCTAGAATATATCTCTGAGTGCTACCTGATGCTGAAACATGTTTTTCTTTGTCAAATGTCATAAGAAAAGAATAATTATGTAATGTATGATGATAATGGGGGCGAGACTAGATAAGCTTTTGCTTCTCCCGCTTTCCCTTTCGGTTATGTGTATTGTGTGAACTACACTGATGTGTGATGAGTGATCTAAATGTCATGACCGAAATAAACATAAACATAACTTTCATTTATACTTCTTATTACATATATGTCCTGTATTCTTTAGGTTTATTCAAACACAGCAATAAGAATAGAATTTCCACATCTTTTTGGATAATGTAAGGTATTTATTTTCTGTTGCTGTGACCCGGATTTGAACCGGGGTTGCTGCGGCCACAACGCAGAGTACTAACCACTATACGATAACGGCTGGCGCTTTTGTCTGCTCCTCTTTTGTTCCACATTCTCTCTCTGAACATCAACAACACATGAAAACAACAGGCTCACAAACAGCTGTGGCCGAGTTAAACTAATTGATTGAGATGTTTTTTGAGCAGACACGCAGTGATGGGTCACGACTACTTGACTTTTGATTGTGGTTTTTATTTTGCACTTTTTGGTCGTATCTTGTTTCCCACTCACTTTTATTGTGGTTGTTTTTTATTTATATTTGTAGTTATGACCATGCTCTTCTGTTCTTTGTGTGTAGGAAGCAGTGAGTGTTCTGTCAGAACAGACTTGTATACCGTCACGGTCCAATGTGACTCTTTTGAAGGCTACTTTGCTTCTTAGCAACCTGAGAAGAGAACAGAGTTCACCACTTCTACAACTGACACAGAAACTTCTGCAAAAGCAGGTACACAAACACAGACACAGCCATGTGTACAGCATTACACTGTAAATGTAGTATTTCAAATGAGTGCAAAGGTTTAAACCTTACAATTCTTTTGTGTTTTCTTCTTGTTTTTCAGCTGTGTCTGTTTGGTGAGCGTGTGGTTTTGATTGATGGAGAAGTGTCCTTTATTCCTCCTGGACCCAGAAACATCTATCTTCCATACTTTAGAATGCTGGAGCAAACCGCTCTGTGACTCAGAAAATAAAAAATGCATTTTGTATGAATCCTTGCCATTTGTGAAGGGACAAGATGAAGGTAATTGAGAATACAGTACATGTTGCCACTTACACCATCATACAAAAGCACAATACATCAGTTACGTAAATATCTGGATGATTTTTGATTCTACACAAAGACTCAGTGTCATGGGGTTCTGCTGCAACTCCTTAATAGACCAAAGATGATGGCGTAGTCGACTGATATTGTTTCTCTGTTTATTTGTCCAAACCAAGGTGCATAGTGAAAAAATATTGACAGGTGAAAATCGCGAAAAAACATGAAATGTCCCAAAGTGCTATTGCCAAAAGTAATTCAAAATAGTTGAATTTACTGGTGAGCAAAAATAGGTGTTACCTCCCTCGTAACACAATATACTCCGCCTGAGTGGGAGGTAGACCACTCTTTATATTTATGTCTTCTGCCCCTCCCATCCAAACATCAATTATCCCAAAAACTTATTTTTAAATTTTTATTATTATATATAACAACCCAGATGAAAATAAAGCCAAAATATTTCCCCAAATTAACCGTGCCACAATAAACATTGCCACCACCTTTAATAAACAAAATTAATAGATAATTAATTATCTATTGAACAACTAAATGAACTACAAACAATAGTGACGTCACTCTAAGCGTCCCGCCATCGTCATCATTTAAGTGCTCCACTGATGTGAACAATGTTTGGGATGCTGCAGACGCAAACTGAGGATGAGGGGTAAGTAAGTTTGAACCAAGTGAATTGTTAATAGAATGATTATGTAGGAGCGGCAAGTGTGCACCCTTGACGGTCTACAAATATGTATGTGTATGCGTCTGTCTGTGCGCTCTATCAGCGAGTGTGTGTGTGTCATTAGTTACGATGTCACTCCGTCACACTCAGCATGCAGGTTTGATTACTGCACGAAACACATTTTGTTTACACTGTTTTGTCATTTACTGAGCTGTGTTTCTTTAAAATTTAATGTAGGTAGTGCGTGCGTTCAGTTTCCACTCTCATTTTAAAATGTTCTGATCAGTCAGAATATACTGACCTCCCCTTTTGTCTCATTTATTAGATGAGACAATTTTCTAGATTTCTATTTTAAATTCATTTATTTGTCATTTTTCTAAAAATGAATATTGTTATTTGTCCAGCATTATCCATGGACCATGCAGCCCATGACACTGTCACACTCTCTTATTTTGTACTTTTTACTTTTTATTTTACTTTGTAAAATAAATCCATGATGCATTGAGCCAAACTCTTTATACAGGGAGCTACTTTTTAAAGATGACAATCCATTGCAACACAATTTGCAATATTTATTGTGACAAGAGAAAGTTTGTGCATCATTAACGTTCCTGGCTATTCTTTGGGGTCATTTGAATATGTAGTGTATACCAACCATTCCATGATTATACATGTTTGATAAATTAATCTCAACTTAATTTCAAAGGCTGCAGTGCTAACCTAAATAACATTTTACCTAAATTAAATATCATTCTAACGCAGGAATAAGTTAATGGGTTAATAATAATGTTTGTGTAAGCTATTTTCTTGTCAAGAAGTTTGGACCGGAAGTTTTTGTGGCCGAAGCCAAGGGCTTTATTTTGAAGGCCAGAGTGAAAGAGGAAGTGACGTGTGTTCGGGCATGTCGGCGCACATCTCCGAATCTCATTTATTTCTGGCTGCACAGTGTAGTTATTCCAAACCACGTATGATAATAGTAATAGTATGATAGTGTTGGCTTTCAGATTCGTTTTAACAAAATATTGGTGGAGAAAAGATTTCTACACAACACCGGAAACACTCGTCTGTGGTTGTTGTATTGTGAAAACTGCAACCGGAAGTCGCATGTGTCAGCGAGTGTCAGTCGCTTGAGTAACGGTAGCTTGCCTCCACTCATCCGATTGTCTCGGTTTGTCCCGGTTTGTCTCGCGTCCAGTGGCCGTTACTAACGGTAACGGACGGGGCGGGGTCTGTTGTTTTAGAGCCGCGCGAGTGACAATGCGGCGAGCCGGCTAACCTAGCCTAGCTGTGTTAAATGGGAGTTAAAGATGATCGCGTCACTGTCGAGAGGAAGTTTACTGGACGAGGTTCTTCACGGCAGCTTTAACGAGGTAACGATCATGTTGTGTCCTGTGTTTGGTTATTTATAACTCACTAATATCTGCTAACTAACTCATGTGTGACTACCAATCAATGACCAGGGTTATAGGTCAATATACGTCCACACAGTGTTGTCCTCGTGTTTCCACCCGCAATTATAACTATTTAGTTTTCAACAACAGCTGTAGAATAATGGCGAGGAAACAAGTACACAAATGTGCTGAACTGTGAATAATAATCATAGTATTTGGGTGAAGTTTTGTGTGTGGAGAGTTCTTTTTAAGGTAACCCAGACGACGCCGTGTCACGTGATGTAAAGGTGAAGGTGGGGGTGAATGGTGTGAAATATCCCTCAAATCATGACTATCTATCTTCTTATAACAGAGGGAGCCTCCTCTTTTAGTGACGTCACCACACACTAGGTGTAACTATGACAACACCACAAAATGTTGTTTACATGAGGAACGTTTAATAGGCAATGGGACAATAGGCCGACCCTGTAACCCCCAAACAAAGAAAGGAACTTATTTTTCATCCCATGGTCTCAGCTTTATTTGGCCCACACTCTGAACTGTGTGTGTGTGTGTGTGTGTGTGTGATGAACTGCAGCAGCAGCTGGCAGCGTATGTTTCCTGGGTGAACTCACAGCTGAAGAGGAAACCGGACCTGAAGCCAATCACAGACCTCAGACATGACCTGCAGGACGGAGTGGTGCTTACTCAACTCATAGAGATCGTTGGTAAATACAGGACACACACAATCTCGTTACATCACACACTTTCACAATACTTACACAATGACCATGAAGCCCTGATTTACATGCACATTTATCATAGTTTATTCCACAGTTGGAGAATGATGTCTTTGTAATGACTCAGCATAAATAAAGCTTCACACGTTCATAAATGCTCTAAAATGACTGTATCAGACAGTAGATACTTGAGTTTGTGGTATCGCTATCGTCCCGTCCGCTTTTATTGTAAAACCTGATGGTGATGTCATCACTTTACCATTATGTTGTTTTATTTGTTCATATCTGCAGCTGGTGAAGTGCTGGAGGGGATTTTTGTGAGTCCCCAGAACAAAGAGGAGAGCAGGAAGAATGTGGAGCAGGTCTTACAGTTTATTTCTTCCAGGCACATACGCATGCCACATATATCTGCTCCAGGTAAAACACACATTTATTCTTTATTCTTCTCTTTCTTTCTTTCTTGTTCTAACGTTTTCATTTGCTTCTTGTCCTGTGTGCAGATATTGTTGATGGCAACCTGAAATCTGTAATGAGGATCATTCTGGCACTGGCTGCACACTTTAAACCCTCAGCCAATCACAGGTCTGCTACTGGAAGTGGGAGGAGCATGGCAAGAGGCCACGCCCACAACCCACTCTCCACTGTTGCTTTAGCACAAGGGGCCGCGGCGGCGCTGGCGTCAGCGCGGTTTGACGCTGCACAGCCTTCACGCGTCACACGCATCCACAGGTCCGTCTGTCTGTCCCTCATGTCCTTTAGGAGTCATGTGTCTCTGCTGACCTCTGGTGGACAAACAGATTGTATTTGTGTGAATGAATCAATAAGCACTGCTTTGTTTGCTTGTTTCAGTGGCTTTGGTTTAGACGTGGAGAAGAACGTGTGTGTCCGTGCTCTGGTTCAGCAGTATGAACGAGGATCTCCTGACGAGCACGACAGTCTTCAGACAAACAGGTGATTTACTGTCAAGATACAGTGTGTTCATTTAAATAACCCACGCATGTCTTTAAGGTTTAATGCTGACTGAAGGCTACATATGGCCACATTTAAAAACTAATAAAATAGACAAGATAAGAAACAATGTTAAGTGAAAACAATAAATAAATAAAAACAGAATATAAATCATTGAATAAAGTTAGGATCAGGTCAGTAGTAATTAAGGTTAAGGTTAAAGTAAGTCAATAAGTGTGTGTGTGTGTGTGTGTGTGTGTGTGTGTGTGTGTGTGTGTGAGAGACAGAGCATATGACTTAGGTCTTGGAGCTTCAAACATTCCTCAGTCTGCTCTGTCTCTGGGCAGATCTTTATTTGATCTGATTTTCACTTTGTTGACTTTGTTTTTACTTCACGTCCATGTCACTGAATCAGTTGCCATGGGAACATTTGGGTAGCTGGAGGCAGGGGATGGGGAGTGTCATTATTTGGAAAAACTATCCTGAGTTTGTTGAGAGGTTTTCTGCAGAGTGAGACATTGATATTAACTCAGACGTAGTATCATCATTATTGTTATGCATTTAAGCCGACTATGGGGGGGAAGCAGATGAAATGGTAAGATCTGATGCTGTGTGTGTGTGTGTGTGTGTGTGTGTGTGTGTGTGTCTGTGTAGAATTCTGTCATTTTCAGCATATTGTGTCTTAATCTAAACCCTCATGCTTCTCTGGAATAAATGTATTGATCAGCGTTTTTGTCCTCGTGTCTCAGCTCTGTCAGCTCACTGTCTCATCCAAGAGGTTCACCCAGCAGCCACTCACACACACCAGAGGAAGACTGTCCAGAGCAGCAGAGCAGCAGTCAGTTCTGTCCTGCCACACACCAGCAGAGCAGCGGTCAGTTCTGTCCTGCCACACACCAGCAGAGCAGCGGTCAGTTCTGTCCTGCCACACACCAGCATGTCACTTCTCTGCCTGGACATGTGTAATAATCGCTTGTATGTGTGTTCACGTGTGTGTGCGTGCAGCTGCGTTATCTACTGTTGTAGAGACGACGTGGGAGGATTCTGTCAGTGAGGCTTTGGAGAAGGAGGTGCAGGAGACTCGCAGAATGGTCTCTGCGTTACAGGTACATAAAGACTGGAGTTATACTCTTCATGTATAAGTGAGTGTGATGTCTACATTTGTTCACTTTTCTTTCTTTAATCTAAAGAGAAGCAGAATCACAACCTGAAGAGAACTGAAGTGATTTGTAAACATCACAATAGAAACAATAGTTTTCAACAATAATCTTCACTGCTGCTTGGTTCTACAGTGGCTGCAGTTGTTCTGGTGTTCACCCCAGTGCAGGAGATGTAATAAATAAAAAGCATGTGTCAGACAAACCTTTTCCTGTGAGCTGCTCAGAACGTGTGTTGGGTTAAACTTGGCTTCACTTAAGAAATCACAGATTAAAAGGGAGGAGCTCAGAGTTCAAAGTGTTTGTTTTCTGCAGAATCTCCTGCTCCATGGTTCACTGCCTGAGGACGAGAAGGACGTCTTTTTCAGTTTGGACCAATGCAACAGTGAACAGCAGCTGGTACAGAGACGCTGTTACACAAGCTCATTGTGTTCAGTGCAGATCACATTTCTGTGTGTGCGTGTGTGAGTGTGTCTGTGTGTGTGTGTGTATCAGTTTCCCTTCTCTCTCAGACAACACTCACACCACTGTGGTTCTGACGCTCACTCTTTGTCCGCTTTGTCCAGATCGTTATTCGCAGTCGTTTGGACCAGAGTATGGACGAGGCTCAGGAGTTAAAGGTCAAACTCTTGATATGTTGTGTCTCTGTGTGTGTCATGACTAAGAGAATGAACTGTGATTAATGTTTCATTGTTATTTACTTTAGAGGGAACTGTTGCGCTGTAAGCAAGAACTGAGAAACCTTCAGGGTGTCAAGGTAAGACAAAGAAAAGCTTCTCTTGGTTCTCACGTGTGCAGGTTTCTGTTAAAGTTCTGTTGGTTCTCACGTGTGCAGGTTTCTGTTAAAGTTCTCTTGGTTCTCACGTGTGGGTTTCTTCTGAAGTTGTCTTGGTTCTCCGCGTGCAGGTTTCTTCTAAAGTTCTCTTGGTTCTCAAGGTTTCTGTTAAAGTTTTCTTGGTTCTCACGCGGTTTCTGTTAAAGTTCTCTTGGTTCTCACAGGTTTCTGTTAAGTTCTCTTGGTGTGGTAGGTTTCTTCTAAAGTTCTCTTGGTTCTCACGGTGCAGGTTTCTTCTAAAGTTCTCTTGGTTCTCATGTGTGCAGATTTCTTCTAAAGTTCTGTTGGTTCTGGTTTCTGTTAAAGTTCTCTTGGTTCGTGTGCAGGTTTCTGTTAAAGTTCTCTTGGTGTGTTTCTTCTAAAGTTCTCTTGGTTCTCACGTGTGCAGGTTTCTTCTAAAGTTCTCTTGGTTCTCATGTGTGCAGATTTCTTCTAAAGTTCTGTTGGTTCTCACGTGTGCAGGTTTCTTCTGAAGTTCTCTTGGTTCTGCAGGTTTCTTCTAAAGTTCTCTTTGGTTCTCTTGCAGTTTCTTCTAAAGTTCTCTTGGTTCTGTGTGCAGATTTCTTCTAAAGTTCTCTCTTGGTTCTCATGTGCAGATTTCTTCTAAAGTTCTCTTGGTTCTCACAGTGCAGGTTTTCTTCTAAAGTTCTCTTGGTTCTCATGTGTGCAGATTTCTTCTAAAGTTCTGTTGGTTCTCACGCAGGTGTTTTCTTTGGTTCTCAGTGCAGGTTTCTTCTAAAGTTCTCTTGGTTCTCACGTGTGCAGGTTTCTTCTAAAGTTCTCTTGGTTCTCCGCGCAGGTATCTTCTGAAGTTCTCTTGGTGTCACATGGTTTCTTCTAAAGTTCTCTTGGTTCTCTTTGCAGGTTTCTTCTAAAGTTCTCTTGGTTCTCCGTGTGCAGGTTTCTTCTAAAGTTCTCTTGGTTCTCACCAGGTTTCTCTTTGGTTCTCACGGTGCAGGTTTCTGTTAAAGTTCTCTTGGTTCTCACCGTGGTTTCTGTTAAAGTTTTCTTGGTTCTCACGTGTGCAGGTTTCTGTTAAAGTTCTCTTGGTGTCACGTGCAGGTTTCTTCTGAAGTTCTCTTGGTGTCACTTGCAGGTTTCTTCTAAAGTTCTCTTGGTTCTCACGTGTGCAGGTTTCTTCTAAAGTTGTCTTGGTTCTCACATGTGCAGGTTTCTGTTAAAGTTCTCTTGGTGTCACTTGCAGGTTTCTTCTAAAGTTCTCTTGGTTCTCACGTGTGCAGGTTTCTTCTAAAGTTGTCTTGGTTCTCACATGTGCAGGTTTCTAAAGTTCTCTTGGTGTCACGTGCAGGTTTCTTCTGTTCTCTTGGTTCTCCGTGCAGGTTTCTTCTAAAGTTCTCTTGGTTCTCGTGCAGATTTCTTCTAAAGTTCTGTGGTTCTCAGTTCTGTTGGTTCTCACGTGTGCAGGTTTCTTCTGAAGTTGTCTTGGTTCTCACATGTGCAGGTTTCTGTTAAAGTTCTCTTGATGTCACTTGCAGGTTTCTTCTAAAGTTCTCTTGGTTCTCACGTGTGCAGGTCGCTCAGCAGCAGAGGCTCTGCACTCAGGAGGCCTCCATCCTGCAGATGAAGCAAGAGCTTCTCAGAGCCAGCATGACGAAAGATGAACTCAACAGCCAGAATGTAGTAACTATGGTTACACTTGAAGTAAAATTGTGGAAACAAATGAGTATTTTGGTCTGTAAATGATTGTGTTTCATGAAACTGTTGCAGGCAGAGCTTCAGTGGAAGCTGGAGGAATGTAACAGACTGTTCAGTGAATGCAAGGTGAGGAACCTCAGTTTTCTTACTTTGGATGAGTTCACTGTCACTGATGATGATGTCGTACAAACACTCATTTCTTTGGTTGTTGTTGCAGAAAGAGACGGGACAAAAGGACCGACTTCTACAACAACTCAAACACAAGCTGGAAGAAAGTCTTCAGCAGCAGGTATGTCAGTCATCCCTGTGTGAAAACTTGACTTCAGTACAGGTGTAAAAGTAAATCATTTATAATAATGGTGCATTTCCACTAGCATAGTGGTATGAATGGTACCAGGTACTATTTTTAGTTCCTGCTCAGGCGAGGTTCCAATAACTCTCTTTGATGCAGGAGTTTGTAACCATGCATTTAGTTATTTCATTTAAACATGAGATGTGTCGTATTTTAGTATGAAACATGTTCATATTGGTGATGTGATCTGTGTCTCTCTGTCTCTGTCTCTGTGTGTGTGTGTGTGTGTCAGAGTGAACTACAAAGAGAGCTGCAGCATGTGAGTCTTTACTCTTCATGTGTCAGGTGTCGTATTCCTTCAGTAAATTATTACACTGTTCACACATCTGTTGTTTTTTTGTACTTTCTACCAGATTTCTACCAGCACTGAAAACAACGGATGTTCTTACTCTGGAAATCCAGCTCCATCTCTATCAGATGTAAGTACTGTTTCTGTGGATCAAGCTGTTTAATGAAGTATACATATGTATATGTACGTACAGTATACATAAACGTATGTGTGTGTGTGTATATATATATATATATATATATATACACACACATACACACATACATATTTATACACATGTATGATAGACGGAGCTTCTCTTAGCCTGTGCTGTGTTCACAGGCAGAGGAGGTTCAGCTTCTCAGAGACGCTCTCAGGAGTTTGAGGAACAACTTTAGAGACCATGACCCACAGCATCATACACTGGACACGCTGGAGCAGGGCATCGCGTCGCTCATGGACCGAGTTCATGTTCTTCACACACACAGGGTACACCAGTGTTTCTGTCTGTTCAGCCTTTGTATACTGAAGTGAGAATGAATGAAAGAGTATTCTACAAACTGAAGCTGAATGTATAGATTTAAGATCAACATTTGTTCCAACTCTGCAGGGAAGAGGGAAATCTCCAAGACACAAAGGTCAGCACACAGACTCTGACACAAGTAAGTTTTCCCAACATCTTCACACCAAACAAACAGAATATCCACGCCTTTGTAAACTTTGTCGCTCTTTACAGAGATTCCGCAGTCTCACGGTTCTGGATCTTCAGGGTCCACGAAAATCCTTTATTTCACTGGAAAATCCCCAACGCCTTCCATGATCACCATACCCAAGAGGTGTGTGTGTACACATGTAAACCATAGGTGTGTGTGTGTGAGTGTGTCCACAGACTCGCTGCTAAAATGTTTTTATTCTCCACACAGGCTGGGGGAGGTGACTCTGAAGGATGTTAAATCAGCTGTGGATCAAGAAGGAAACTACAGATATCACTTCAAGGCCCTGGACCCTGAGTTTGGCACTGTGAAAGAAGAGGTAAGAGACAATCAGTCAATGATAGTCATTGTGTAAAGAGTCAAATTGAGTCTCAGAAGCTTTTAAAGACAGCAGTAGTAATGTTTTGTGTACAGGATGTGGAGAGACATTAGGTCTGTTTATAAGTGAGACAGAAGCTTCTGCTCATGCAGGAAAGGTTTTAACATGGAGCTAAAAATAGTTCCAGGAACAGCGACGTCATAAGTTGTGATCTCGTGTGGTCCTCGTGTGTTTGAGCAGGTTTATCTGGACGGTGCAACAGTTCCAGGCTGGGAGGGAAAAATAGTGGCGTGGGTGGAGGAGGACTGCGGTGATGAAAGGTAACAACAACATCATCATCATCATCATAATACATCATTCTCTCTCTCTTTGTGTGTGACTGTCAGTGGTGAACAGCTCCTTCTTCTTTCTGTTTCAGGCCGTTGTAGATTCTGAGGGTTTGACGCTCGCTGTTTTTGCTCCTGGTGACTTTGATCCCAGAGGCACAAATGGACCTTATTTAAAAACTGATTATTTAAACACTGTAAGACGTCTTCTGGTACTAAACCATAATCTGCAACATCGTAAAACCCAGTGCCTTAGAAAGGAAACATTGTTCCATCACATGCTGGGTTGGAACTGTTGTGTTGTTGTCTCATGTTCTTATCTCTTATTCAACACCAGCACATACTGTATGTGTTTCCCACTCTTGTTTTCACCGTTTACAATTCATGTAAAGTCAATTCTTTAGTGGAGTAAGAAACAAGAAAAGTCATGAACACACTGATCACACATCAGCCATCACTGCAAGTATTAACTTATGTATTATTTACTTATACAGTTTACTGTGTACAGTATACTGTGTATACAGTTTACTGTAACACACAACAGTAAAGAGTAGGAGTTTGGTCTTGATATTTGAATGTATTTCAGACTGTAGCACAGAACAGGCACAAACTAAACTGCTGTCAGTAAATAGAAATGATGCTGGGTCTTTGTTGTTCACTGTGTTGTTGTTGTTGTTGATGTTGTTTACTTGATGAAATGGTTACTTTACATTTGAGTTCAGTATTTTCACATCCTTAACTCTGTGACTGAGATGATGTGGATGTGATTTAGACTTTTGTCCACAAACACTGGACCATCCCACTATTTATGGACTGTGTGTGAGTGTGTGTCTCTGTTTACCTTCTCTTACGCCAGCTGAAATATGCATCATCTACTGTTTGAATGCCATAACTGCCTGTACTGCAACATGTACACTGTGACGATCAGATGGTTATTTAGCATTTATTTGTTTATGCAAAATGTGCATAGTGTTTGTTTAAAAACATGTATTTTGTAATAAAACACGTGTTTTGTTAAAAAAGAGAGGCTATTATTCCAGTTATTATGCACTTTACTGTGCTCGTACACAGCTGTGACATCACCCTGGGAAATAAGATTTTGCTGGTCTTTTTATGGCCTTTAGGAAGGTTTTACAAATATGAAACTCTGCCGGGCACAGTGAGCGCCGAGCGTCCACAGAGGCGGAGCTTACCTCCGACAAATGTCGCTGCCAAACTACAAATACGTCATATCTTCATACACAAACCACATGTTTGAATTCTAAATGACTCATTTCTCGCCTCAAATGATGTTAAAACTTTGTTCCCGGGACACAGAAAAATATTTATTTCAGATTTATATTTCTATTATCTGCAGCTATGCTCCGCCGAAATATATTCTGGGATACATGGCCATCCCAAGTACGCTTAAGTCACCTCCGATGCATACTTGTTAAAAATGGGCGGAGCGAGAACACTTCCGGTTTTGAGAACCGTCCTCGCTGTTCGCTTACTTGAGAATTGGAACAGAACTTGGACTGAAGCTGATGACGTTTTCACAAGTACGGGAGTACGCAAGTACGCACAAGTATGGATATTGAGAAACAGCCCCATTCTTCAATTGAGACAGCGGCGTACTTCCTTCTTCTAAGTGCGCCAAGCACTTAAGCCTTATTACTGCCACCTACAGAGTGTTGATAAATGAACATGTAAAATACTTTTAATAAGTGTGTATTATTTTCACATTTTAAATGTTAACATAACTAATTTTTATGTTTTTATTAAAATATACAGTACCATATGGAAAACATATTTTACAGCAGTGTAGAGAAGTGTGTGTATATATATATATGTATATATACACACATTGACTGTATCAGACTGAGTGTGTGCTCCGGTCATGGAGGACGTACTGAACAAATATGTTTAATTAGGACGTGTCAGAATGGTCAGTTATGACCTCTATGTGACCTTTTCTTAACAATGTGTGTGTTTGTTCGTCGCTGACTAAATACTGATGTGAAGTGGTGCGAACACACGAACACACGTTTGCTGACTTTATCCGGCACATTAGCTTCATATATAAAATCCTCTGTAAAACACTGTGCTCCACTGTGCAGCCACCAACAGCACACTTGTCCCTCCGCGTTGACATAATAGCGCTCTTCCTCTCTCGCAGGGACAGGGTGGAGCTAAGGTGGAGCTCTTTAAGTAAACTGACTGGTGGGCGGTAACATTCACGGTGAAATGCGCATGCTGCCGCCATAAGCGCAGGGAATTCAACATGGCGCGTTTTATCGCCTATACTTACACTAAGGGGGACCACGAAAACATGACAGAGTATTGTTTTTCCACACTTTGGCGACTAATATAAGTATTGAAATGGTTAAAAAGTTGATTTTGCATAATATGTCCCCTTTAACAACTAAATAACGTGTCAACATCAAATCTATCGAGCACCAAGTATCTAATGACAGAGATGAGCGAACGCTGCCCTCTGCTGGACACTGTGAGTATGGAGCGTCCACAGAGGAAGAGCTGGTCACCTCCGACAACGTCGCTTCTAAACTATAAATACACAAACCACATTTTTGAATTCTAAATGACTCATTTCTCGCCTCAAAGTATCTTAATATTGGGTTCCGGGACACAGAAAAATGTTTATTTCAGGTTTATATTTGTTTCCTCTGCTATGTTTAGGCGAAAAGCATTCTGGGATACATGGCTTTCCCAAGTCCGCTCATGTCATCACGCGGGTCGTTTCTCAATATGCAGACTTCTCGCGAACACGCGCTGCTCGCGTACTTTACACAAGTACGGGAGTACGCGAGTACAGAGAAGGTTCTCTGTCAGAGGAAGTACAGCTCTGTCCACATCAGTGTCGTGTGCTCTACTGCCGCGCTGTGGACGCTTTTGTAACTGCAGTAAAATGTTACATTTCCTTCCTTTGAACTTTTAATTATAAAAGATCGAGATTTTGATCAATCTTTTACTGATAGTGTTTTCACACTAACATAAATTTAGCAATTAAATGAAGCAAAACGTAAATAAAGACCATCATCCAACAAAAACCAAAGGAGAGATTTGTACCCAAATGTTTAAATGCACTTTTGTAAGTCGCTTTGTATAAAAGCGTCTGCTAAATGACATGTAATGTAATGTAATGAGAGGTGGAATAAAACACTGGGGGAGGAGCGAAAAGGAAGATGTTTTTTTAAAAATCCAAAGGAAAGTGGGAGAGTTTCGGTACACGGGAAGAAGCAGGAAGGATATCAAGGATTAGATTTGGTCATACAGGATTAAACAGTACATGGTTCAGATCAATAAACATAATACAGACAGCAGGAGGAAACAGTTCAGAGGTCATCTTCTAACTCAATGTCAAAAATCAAAAGTTAAGAGACATTAAAATAGAGTTTGCTTTTAAATACATATTACAAAAGAATGTGTATGTGTAAGTGCTTATACATACACAGTATGTATATTATTTATTTATTTTGCAGGTGTGATACATTAGATCCACATTTTTCATCCACACTCCACACCACATGGTGGCGGTAATGCACCAAGTCGTATTCCGCCAACCGCCATAAAAACCACGAAGAAGAAAAAGTAGTGCCCACAGTTTACGACACTGCTGTGTGCGGTGCGGCCGGACGGGGCGGAGTGCCGTAAGTCGCAGTGTTTTGGGCAGAAGGAGGTCATTAGAAAGTGAGGCGGAAGAACGGGCAGGTTTTCGGGGACACACAGACTGTCAGTGCCGGCGTAGTTTAACATTCATTATTCAACACCCGTGTGTAGCTTGTTAAACCGCTGCTGAAATGCTTCGACTCATTCTGCGGCTCAGGCCGTCCTCCGGGCTGCCGTGTCCCCGTGCCCTCCCCACCGGGCCTGCTGCTCTCGGCTCCCGGTCTCTGCCCGGTACCGGCTGCGTGAGGCGGCTTCACCGTGGAGCAGCGTCCCGGTCCCCGGGATGTCTGAGCTCCAGCCTCCCTCACAGAGCGACTGTGCTGTGGCGCCCGCAGCTGGTGGGCGGCTGTCAGGCGCCGCGCTTCTACAGTCTTCCGCCGCATCAGAAGGTAACGTTAGCCGGTCCAGCAGACCGGACCGTACCGGACCACCGGGCCTTACACTATAGTTGCTATAGCACCGACGTTCACGGCTATAACTAGCATGACCACTCGGGCTAGCACGAAGCAGCGCATCATTTAACCGCAACGGTTAACGGTTGTTTTTCGAACAGTAGTATCGGTTTATGAGGGATCAGAACCTCGAGTATCAACTGATATCGGCCTGATGTACAGATGTAGTCGTGTTTAACGACCAAACAACATTAGATCATCTAAATGAAGCATGTACGTCACACATTTAAGGCTGGATTATCATAACAAACATTTACCACCAGCATTGAACCGATACTGACACAGAGATTTTACTCTTTGTTGACGTCCGGTATATTATGCCGGTAATGACTGATTAGTAAAATTACAGTTTTTAACTTTGTCATTTTTTAAAAAATTGCTGCTATAATATTCGTTACCTTTTGTACACGAGCGCTGTGACGAAAGAATTTCCCGCAAGGGATTAATAAAGTATATTCTATTCTATTCTCTTCTTCTATTTTGTCGACTCATGAGTAGATGTTGATATAAATCTACTTAATTGAGCAAAATAAACATAAATAAATAATTGCCAGCACAGAAGTCAAGGAGGTAGCAGAGTATTTATCCCACTGTCGTAGTCATTGGTCATATCAGCAGATCATGGTGTGTGATATCGTGCCGATAATATCGTGCATCTTTAACTTTTTTCCCACCTAATGATGAAGAGTGGGCGACACTCAACGAGACAAATATACAATTTATTTAAAGTATTTTTCAGTCCAGTGTGAAATAAGATAGTAAAGTAAAATATTATAATAACAACAGTAATTAAAGTAACAATTAAACACAATCAAACTTCAGTAAAGATTCTGCGATGTCTAATGTGGATCTGTTTAAATTCCCCTCTGATAATCTGTGTTTGTCCACTGCTCGTACTTTATCTTCATTATATGCTGCATATCAATTTAAAGTAGGTCAAATGAAGACATGCAGTTGTATGTGGGTCATTATTCTGTGATGGAGACGTAAAAACTGCATTTACGTCACCTAACCCCAGCCTGAAAACCAGCTGTGAACAAACATCCTTTGTCTTAAATGAATGAAACATCTTTATTTATGTGTGGTCACTGGTCAGTTACTTTCTCATGATGAACTCTTTGACCTGGTTGTTCAGGTGGAGCTTCCCGCGCTGTCGCCCACCATGCAGATGGGAACGATTGCTCGCTGGGAGAAGAAGGAGGGAGATAAAATCGGTGAGGGCGACCTCATTGCTGAGGTAAGTGTTTGTGCATCTGTTTCTCCACATTATTACGGAGACACCTCTAACATGTTTGTCTCTGTAGGTGGAGACTGACAAGGCCACTGTAGGCTTCGAGATGCTGGAGGAGTGTTACCTGGCTAAGATCCTGGTCGCTGAAGGAACCAGAGATGTCAGCGTTGGGGCCGTGATCTGCATCACAGTGGATGAGTATGTGTCTCTCTGTGGACGGTTTAAAATAAACCGGACAAATGATGTGTAAAAAATGCTACAGATCGTCTCGACGCAGATCATGGACATTTGTACGTTCTATACTCTTATGATTTAAAAATGAATACAGTCTGACCTGAGCTGATTGATTCAAGTCTTTTAATCTCTTAGTTTTTTTTCTCTGTCACATTCTTTAATACTTTGTTGTACAGTGTCACAACATTTATTAAATCCAAATCTTTCTTCATGTATTTGTATAGATGATGGTAGATTTGCACCACTGTGTTATCTCATCACAGTCTAAAGATGGTCATAGAGGTTAATGAGGTCTGCACCCTGTGAAAAGGATTTCTCCTTTAATCATTGTTTTACCACTTGACTACGATGAATTGTGACATTGTTGTCTTGGAGTTCCTGCTCATTCACTTTATTTAACTATGAGCTGTCAACTGACCAAACGTTTGAAGATGAAGTAAATAAGTAGTAAATATTCACACAGCATTTAATACCAATATAAGGGTTAGGGATGTTTTTGAGTTCAAACAAACTGGAAACTGAGTTGCATTGTGTGTGTGTGTGTGTGTGTGTGTGTGTGTGATTTTGTCCTCAGCCCTGAACTCATCGCAGCCTTTAAGGACGTAACGTTGGATTCCCTCAAAGCAGCAGGTGGCGCTCCTTCACCTGCTGCCTCCGCTCCTCCATCTTCTGCTGCTGCTGCTCCTGCAGCCCCTGGCAGCTCTTACCCCACACACTTAAAGGTAGTGTTAGACGTGTTCTGACACGAACAGTCAGGTCTACTGTTTTTTTTCTCTCTTGATGATTGACCTGCTGGTTCAGACTGGTACATGTACAGAACATTATCGGCCGAAGGCCCCAGATTTCACCAGTATTGTCTGATTATAAACAGTTACATGAAATATCCTGAAATGTCTTTACTTTACTGTTACAGTGTGGTTATTGTGTGTGTGTGTGTGTGTGTGTCAGATCACTCTGCCCGCGCTGTCTCCCACTATGACGATGGGAACAGTGCAGCGCTGGGAGAAGAAGCTCGGAGAGAAGCTGAGTGAAGGCGATCTGTTGGCTGAGATCGAGACTGACAAGGCAACCATCGGTAAATCCAAACACTGCACTCTGAAAACATGTACCTTATATACTGAAGAGGTTTTGACAGGTTTATCATGGATTTGTAATGATGTTGTACACAGACCTCGACTGAAATAGAAAAAAAAAAAAGTGCAAATGTCTTCCGTCCTGATTTAGAAGATCACAGCAGAATCTTTTTCTACGTCTGTGTTTAGGCTTTGAGGTGCAGGAGGAGGGATATTTGGCCAAAATCATGGTTCCGGAGGGAACTCGAGATGTTCCACTGGGAACACCGCTCTGCATCATTGTAGAAAAAGAGAGTGACATTGCTGCCTTCAAGGATTACGTAGAAACTGGGGTGGCAGAGGTTTCCACACCTCCTCCAGCTCCTGCTCCAACGCCCGTAAGAAAAGTCAAGTGTTTTCATTCTTCAAGTTCATCTTCTACATCTGTACTTCAGTCTTTAGTCCATCCATCCATCCACGGGGCTGCCGGTGCCTTGCTCGTATATTTATGCATTTATGTTGTGTTTTTGTAGCCTGCAGCTCCAATTGCTGCAGCTCCCAGTCCTGCTCCTGCAGCTGCTGCCCCTGCAGGAACCAGGAAAGGACGCATGTTTGTCAGCCCACTCGCCAAGAAACTGGCTTCTGAGAAAGGAATTGACCTGGCTCAGGTCAGCGGTAAGTGATTGAGATGTTATTTGGTAGAGTTTTTAACTATGTGCACATTTTAAATAGGAAGTGATGGAGTTGTTTTCTGTTGTTTTCAGGTTCTGGTCCTGATGGACGAGTCACCAGGAAAGACATTGAAAGCTTTGTTCCACCAAAGGCTGCACCAGTAAGTGAAGCTCTTACTGTTTTTACATGACTAGATGTTGAACATGCACATTTAATCCTTAATGATCTTTAATAATAGTCATGAAGCCATGTATTGTTTGCGCTCCTCGTTTATTATAGGACATTTCATTTTGGAAGTTATGATGCAGTTTGATTTTAACTTATTTCCATATTCAGGCTGTAGCTCCTGCTGCTGCTGCTGCTGCTGCACCACCTGCAGCTCCAGCTGCTGCTGCTGTCACTGGGACCTTCACAGACATCCCCATCAGCAACATCCGCAAGGTCAGAGCAGACGGACTCACGTCCAGTCACAGCACAGGCGATGCCTTGCTCCCTCTGTTAAACCTGTCCATATTAACACAGTAAATATGTATCTGTATATAGGGAAAGAAAGCCAAATTACAAAGTGAACTTTTCACTATGTTGAGTCTGCCACATAAGTAAAGTACCTAGTGTCATGTTGTAAAAGGATTCTGTGTGTGTGTGTGTGTGTGTCGTGCAGGTCATCGCTCAGAGGCTGATTCAGTCCAAACAAACAATTCCTCACTATTATCTGTCTGTAGACGTCAACATGGACCAAGTCCTCGAGCTCCGGAAAGAGCTCAACGCTGTAAGTCTGTAACTAAAATTTATCTTTAAACATTTACAGTCTCATTAAAATTGTGACTCTTCTGTGCAGGAAGTCAAAGCCCAGAATATCAAACTGAGTGTGAACGACTTCATCATCAAAGCCAGCGCTCTGGCCTGCCTCAAAGTCCCAGAGTGTAATTCTTCCTGGATGGACACAGTGATCCGTCAGTGAGTCCACACATGGAAAACAATCACGTAAAAAAAAAATCATGTTAAAAACAATCATGAAAAAACAATCATGTAAAAAAAAATCTCATAAAAACAATCACGTAAAAACAATCGCGTAAAAAAAAAATCATGTTAAAACAATCATGAAAAAACAATCACGTAAAAACAATAACGTAGAACAATCACATAAAAACAATCACATAAAAACAATCACATAAAACAATCACATAAAAACAATAACGTAGAACAATCACATAAAAACAATCACATAAAAACAATCACATAAAACAATCACATAAAACAATCACAAAAATCATAAAACAATCATAAAACAATCACATAATAAACAATCACATAAAACAATCACATAAAACAATCACATAAAACAATCACATAAAAACAATATAGAACAATCACACAATCACATAAAACAATCACATAAAACAATCACATAAAACAATCACATAAAAGGAACAATCACATAAAACAATCACATAAAACAATCACATAAAACAATCGAGAACAATCACATAAAACAATCACATAAAACAATAAGAACAATCACGTAGAACAATTAAAAAACAATCGAAAACAATCACGTAGTTTAAAACAATCGTAAAACAAGTAAAAACAATCCGTAAAAACAATCACGTAAAACAATCACGTAAAAACAATCATGTAAAACAATCACGTAAAAACAATCATGTAAAACAATCACGTAAAAACAATAGTAAAAGTGTTTGTGGATTTAATCTAAATCTTCTGTGCAGTTTGCTTTTGTCACATCTGAAATCTTAAGACTTTATGATGTAACTGGACTTTATTTGAACATATTCTGTGTTATAGGGCAGGTGTAATATTCATCTTTCTTATTCTTTCATTTACATTCGGTATATTGTGCTGTTGGATTAAATCTTTTCATCTTTTAAAGACTATTAGTTAGTGGTTTCTCTGTAAAACTGTAGCCACAGTGTTGGACCATTAGAGGGCGCTGTGAGTTCTCTGTCGCTGAGGTCATGTTTGGCGTTCTCTGACAGAGGCTGATTGAATGTTTGCAGGAACCACGTGGTGGACGTGAGCGTCGCAGTGAGCACAGTCAACGGTCTGATCACACCCATCGTGTTTAACGCTCACACCAAAGGTCTGGCCTCCATCTGCTCTGACGTGTCTGCGCTCGCTGCCAAAGCAAGAGACGGAAAACTGCAGCCGCACGAGTTCCAGGTCACAAACACCTTCTGTTCAGGACTGTTTATGAATCCATGTGTTCATGTGTTCATGTGTTTGTGAAGAATTCAGAGACACCAGTGCTTCAGTCACTCGTGCAAGAACAATATGTGATGGAGACAAAGTAGAATGTAGTATTTGTGTGTGTATATAATATCATGAAATTCCCCTTTCACAGGTTTTTAATAGCGGGATTGTGACTGTGTTACGTGACCGTTTCTTCACAGGGAGGAACGTTCACGATCTCTAACCTGGGAATGTTTGGCATCAAGAACTTCTCAGCGATCATCAACCCTCCTCAGGCGTGTATCCTCGCCGTCGGAGGCTCAGAGAAACGACTGATGCCTGCTGACAACGAGAAAGGGTCAGTGTGACGCTCATTCTTTACCAAACTGCATGTATGACGTTCAAATGTGAACATGTGTGTGAACATGTGTGTGTTTGCCAGGTTTGATGTCGCCAGCATGATGTCGGTGACTCTGAGCTGTGACCACCGCGTGGTCGACGGAGCCGTCGGCGCTCAGTGGCTCGCTGAGTTCCGCAAGTTCCTGGAGAAACCTGTGACTATGCTGTTGTGATCAGACTGTAGTCATTAAAGTTGGCCTGCCGCTCATGTGACCTGAGTGGTCTAAACCAGTGTGGATCCTCCTGTGATTGGCCAGCCTGACACCAGGCCACTCCCACTTCCCCAGAAGAAGAGGAGACAGAACGCACTCCGTTTACTCTGTCTCTGTCTTCTTCTTCTTCCCTCGCTCTCTCACTCATGTTCTATTTATTGACGCCCAATCTAACAAAAGACACAAGAATTAAGTGTAATAAGACCTAATTATGGCGATTATGTGTCACGAAAGGGAAGTGTTACATTATCCAACTTTGTGTGTGTGTGTGTTGTGTGACTATGATAAAGATGAGGGAGGAGCATCTGTTCTTTGGCGTCAGTTTTGTGGCTGTGGTTTTTGTCTGGAGATGGACAAGAGGGGCGGAGCTAAATGTACATTTATAAGAGTCCAGACAGACACACACACACACATATATATATATATATAAATAAATAAATATGTATATGGTGGTTGAGCAGTTAACTCTGTTAAAGCCTCACTACGTAGATCATATGTGTACAGAACTAAATGACAACAAACAAGAAACTTAACACTTTTGCCATTTCTGTGTCTTCAGGTAGAAAAACGTGTTCTTTTCTATTTTCTGAGTCAAACACTTTCTCTGTCACAGCTGAAACGCACAAAGCTGCTGCCGCTGCTGGATATGATTTGTTATTTGAATAAATTGGTAAAGTTAACTTTTTCCCATGGAGACTGTTTTTGAGTGAACCTCGAGGCAAAGACGTTACTACCAGTTGAAGATGAGCTGTTGTGATTTATGTGGATTCACGAGCAGACACACAAACAAACACACAAACAAGCAGCCTCCTCTTTCACTGACATTTGTCTTGGTTTGGTTTTTATTTAAATCCCCTCAATACCTTTACGTTAACTTGTAAAAACGTTAAAGACATACAACAACGAGAACGGCAGACTCACACTGACTCCAAAGCAACGCAACAACAAGTGAGTGAACCTTTCATTCTCACAGACCTGGACACAAGCGATGAGAACCCTGAAATAATCCCAACTGCAGAGCCTAAAGACGGATGTCTGCTTTCACATGTCTGAGGATGAGAGGAAGGACATTATAGGAAAAATACATTAAACAGACCAGAGCTAAAACAGTACATACAATACTGTATAGTCAAACATTAAAAAAACAATACATCAAAAGGTGACCTTGAGGATCAGATTTAATAATCTAGGAAGTTTTGTCTAATTCTTTTCAAGTCCAAGAAGCAAAGACGTCACACACTTAAAAAACCTACACATTTCATTTTAACTGCATCTTGGCAGCAGCAAAGTGTTGGAGCTGAACACACACACACACACACACACACAGACAGATATCTGTGTGTGTGTGTGTGTGTGTGTGTGTGAGAGAGATGTTTCACTCATTAACAAACTTAACCAACAATAGCTTTGATTGTCAGACAGTGAATAATGAAGTGAGTGAGAATAAAGGAGGGGGAGCTCAGTAGATTAATCATGCATGCCTAGTTTTTCTGCTCACATTTTATACACAGTGTGTGTGTGTGTGGGTGTTCCGCTCAGTTATGGGTTCTGGTGGAAGATGGATATTTTGGACTGTGTGTGTTTGCTTCACCACTCTGGAGAACGGTGAGTACGTCCGACGTCTGCCATTAACTATTATTAGTTTTATTTAATTAAACTACACATATTAACAACTGTTAAGAGCTCAAACGTCTGAGCAACAGATTTATTTGGCATTAAAAGTACTGTATGTAAAATGTAAGATTATTATATATTTATATTCCTACGGATGAAATAGATGACTAAAGTGAAAAAAAAATAAAAATAAAAATAATAATAATATGATGCAGTGCCCTCTATTGATTGGATTATTTGTGACTTTTGGGAAGTTGAATATGCCAGGCAACAAGTCGAGAATGTCACGCGTGACGGAACATCATGGACACATGAATAAACACACATGGAGTCTGAGTTGACTGTCTAGAGCTAGAATATATCTCTGAGTTCTATCGGATGCTGAAACATGTTTTCTTTGTCAAAATGTCATAAAAAAAAAAAGAAAACGAAATGTATGATGATAATGGGGGCGGGACTAGTTAAGCTTTGCTTCTCCCGCATTCCCTTTCGGTTATGTATATTGTGTGAACTGCACTGTTATGTGATGAGTGATCTAAATGTCATGACCGAAATAAATAAATAAATAAATAAATAAATAAATAATATATGGAAGAGTCTGGGGAGGGAAAACCAGCAACTACAACTTCACCAATACATTTCACACACTGTACATATGTACTTCTATTAATAGATTCCTTTTATGTGTTTACATTATGAATTATTTATCGTTCCATTTAAACAAATTAGCTGTCGTTCCTCTGTCACGCACACACACACACACACACACACACACACACACACGGCTGTTGTATGTGGTAGTTGTATGTGGTGGTTGTGTATGTGGTTGTTGTGTTGGGTGGTTGTTGTTGTAGTATGTGATGGTTGTTGTGTTGTATGTGGTGGTTGTTGTATTGTATGTGGTTGTTGTGTTGTATGTGGTGGTTGTGTTGTATGTGGTTGTTGTGTTGTATGTGGTGTTTGTGTGTGTATGTGTGTTGTTGTGTTTGTATGGTTGTTGTGTTGTGTGGTTGTGTGTATGTGATGGTTGTTGTTGTATGTGGTGGTTGTTGTATTGTATGTGGTTGTTGTATGTGGTGGTTGTGTTGTGTATTGTTGTGTTGTATGTGGTGGTTGTTGTGTTGTATGTGGTGGTTGTGTTGTATGTGTGTTGTGTTGTAGTGGTTGTTGTGTTGTATGTGGTTGCTGTTGTATGTGATGTTGTTGTGTTGTATGTGGTGGTTGTTGTATTGTATGTGGTTGTTGTGTTGTATGTGGTTGTTGTGTTGTATGTGGTTGTGTGTGGTTGTTGTGTGTATGTGATGGTTGTTGTGTTGTATGTGGTGGTTGTTATTGTATGGTTGTGTTGTATGTGGTTGTTGTTGTAGTATGGGATGTATGGTTGTTGTTGTAGTATGTGATGGTTGTTGTGTTGTATGTGGTGGTTGTTGTAGTATGTGATGTTGTTGTGTTGTATGTGGTGGTTGTTGTATTGTATGTGGTTGTTGTGTTGTATGTGGTGGTTGTTGTGTTGTGACAGATTTGACTCACTTTCTTCTTAATTCCTTAAATCCACACAGTTGCTCTCAGAGTAACGATGAGACAGATCAGGGTGGAGGTTGTGCAGGGACACACTGTCATCTTGCCCTGCTCCTTCTTCACCTCCAGCCCTCTCTCCAGACTCAACATCATCTGGACTCTGGCTCCTTTCTCCAGCCCAGAAAGTCCAATACAGGTCTGAAGAGGAGAGGAGATTGTAACCACAACAGACGGATTCTCTGGACTCTCTCCATCATGAACAGAACACAATAGTTTGACTCTCCACTCTGTCTCCTCCAGGTGATCGTGTATGACCATGGACAGGTGATTGAAGACCCGTCCCTCACTGGCAGGGTGGGTTTTACAGGTATTATCTTATGTTCACTTCATTATAGTAATAAACTTTGTTTATCTTTGTTTTTCACCATGACTCGTAGATCTGTAGATCTGAAGACATGGATGTTTACAGTCAATTTATCCTGAACAACCATTTCAAATCTCCAAGAACAAACAGTTTTTCTACTTGAAAGTCAAAAGTTGAAGGTGGAAATCCTTTTTTCTTTTTTTTGGATTCTGATAAAACACCTAACCTTTCAGAAATTCAATCTTAGCTCAGGACAAATAGCTCAGTCTAATCAGAAGATGAATTGTATCTGAGGTTATGAGTTCAAATATCACTATGATGTGGATTTTTTTGGGTTCAAGAGTCAATAAAAACAATCAAAAGCTCAAAGAAAAATGCTAGAGCAGGTAGCTCAGTAGAGCTAGGCGGGTCAGGTTCTGCAACTACAGGGTTGATCCGGTCCGGCAGGTTCAGTTTCCCAAATTCGGGGTTGATCTGGTCCGGCAGGTTCGGTTCAACAACCACTGGTTGTTTAGTAACTGCAGATTAAACATGTACAGAACATAAACGAGTCTTGTGTGTGATGAACGTGTGTGCGTCAGTTTTCCACTGTATGCTTTGACTAGTCTTGGTTAAAGGGATAGTTCTAAGTGTGATAGTATGAACTATTATTGACAAATCACTGTTTTACATCATAAAAAATGATTAGCTCCTCCTCCTCCAGGAAGTGCACAGGTTGTAGGACCTCCTACTCCATAAATAGAGGCTTGGACAAGACATGTGTCCTCCTTTGTCCCTTTGTCTGCTGTTGTCTGATGTGTGTCATGTATCTTTTTACTTCACTCAGTCTTCACTTCACGTTTTTACTTATTCACCTGAATGCTGACGATAATGATGATGAAAAACAGGTCACATTAATCCTGATTTTCAAACATTCACAGCAGCGTCAGTACCTCATGCAATCATGCATGACGAGGTGAGGCGAGTAGAGCCGGTGGAAATGCGCCATTAGTATAGTATGTCGTCCAAAATCAGTCACAAAAGTCAGAGTATTGTATGTCACCTGATCACGTGTCAGAGTCTGAGACAGAGGCAGAGATGACGACCCTATTTTATAATCCTATTTTCAATACTACCAGTCAAAACCTCCTGAATAATTAATGTTCAGAGCAGTGCTGTGGTTGTGGACCAGAACCTGTCGACTGCTGGACTAGGACAACCCCGCTGTTGTGGAACCTACCTTGCCATCTTGCAGGTTCTAACAACTGCTGAATTTCAAATAATAATGGATGAGAAACTTAAGAAACACCAAGAAATTCACCTTAAGATCGTTGGCACCAATAGCTCACTCTGTCACAAGATGACTTGTCTCTCTGAGGTTGTGAGTTCAACTCTTACTGTCAACTGAACTTCTGCACTACTTTCAAACTTCAGACCAAAATAAGAAGTTAGAAACGTATTGTTCTGCAGGTCAGGAAGAATAGGTCCTGCTGGAAGAACAGGACTTGTATGTCTGAGGTTGTTGGTTTGAATCTTATGATCAACTCAATTCTTTGAGTTCAGTGTTCAAAGTAAACAGTCAAAAGCTCTAAGAGAACGTCAAGAACTGCGAAGAGCCGGTAGCTCAGTGGACAAGAACACTGCTGTGAAGTCCTGAAGTCGTAGGTTCAGTTCTTGTGAGGAGCAGGTGCTTTTAAAGATCCACATCCAAACTCAAGTTTATAAGCAGACAGCAATCTTAGACGAAGGCGGCCTTTGTGGCATGGTGGGTTTGTTCCAAAGCATAAGGTTGTGTCTCAACAGTGAGGTTGCAGGTTCAGTTCCAGCTCCAAACCCTGTAGTTCTTCACTGGAGCAGACCCAGACCTAACCTCTTGCTGACTGACACAACCACACAGCACACCAGGTGAACCACCCCAAGTGCGTCGTACCCCCCAGTGGCCAGCAGGGCACGAGTGAGTCGTACCCCCCAGTCAGGCTCACTGGACACACCAGGTGCGGCCTTCGGCCGCACCTGGTGTGTCCAGCAAGCAAAACAGTTGGAAGGGGTGGTGGCCCCACCCCATCCAACTGTCTTAAATCGCAAGACAGTTGGGTGGTGGTGGCGAAGGCCACCACCACCTAAGTGTCTTAATGCGGTTACCTTTTGCTGCACAGTGTAATATAAAGTATTTGACCTTTGACCCCTTCCTGCCCTGCCCCACCTATCCTCTCCTCTCCTCTCACTCCCTGCCCCTCTTCCTCTAACTCCCTTCCAGCCGCTCCTCTCACTGCCTGCCCCTCTTCCTCTAACTCCCTTCCTGCCCCTACTCTCACTCCCTGCCCTGCCCTGCTCTGCTCCTCCTCCTCCAACTCCCTTCCCTGCCCCTCCTCTCGCTACCTGCCATGCCCCTGCTCCAACCTCTCCTCTTGCTACCTGCCCTGCCCTACCCCTGCAAGGCTGCGGAATGGAACCTGCAAGGCTGTGGTATTGAACCGGTCACCTTGTAACTCACACATTCCCTTGGTTGTGAACAAAACCACTGCACCACCAATTCCTACTCTATTTAGGACTTTTGGTCTCCTTTCAATCTTCACTCTGGATGTTGACCTTTAAAATGTCCTGGTGCTCACAAGAACTGAACCTACGAGCTCTGGATATCACAGTAGCATTCTTGTGCACTGAGCTACCTGCAGCTTCTCATCACCAGGTTCTCATAGAGCTTTTGACTGTTTACTTTGAACCTCGTACTCAAAGAGTTGACCATAAGACTTGAACTCAGAACCTTTGAGGTACAAGTCTTATTCTTCCCGGACGAGCTATTCTGACTGACATGCAGAACAACATGTTGCTGGTAATTTTAAATTCTTATGTTGGTCTGAAGTTAAAAACGTTGGTGGAAGTTCAGTTGATTGCAAGAGTTGAACTCACAACCTCAGCGTTCCAAGTCTCTTTATGATGGTGTGAGCCATTCATTCCAATGGTGATTCTCTGACTTACTTGGTATACATAACTTTCTCGTCCAGGTCAGAAATTTGAGAATTCTGAAAACAGTCACTTGGGGGTTATCGTAAGACTTGAACTCACAAACTCAGACATAGAAGTCCTGTTCTTCCAGCAGGAGCTGTTCTTCCCGAGATGCAGAACAATCAATGCTAGTATTTCTAACTTCTGATGACCAGAGTTCATTCAAAAAAGTCATAGTATAGTTTAGTTTTGACTGATTTTGGACGACATACTATACTATGAGCTTTCTGTTTGAGCTTCACACTTGTGACCAAAATTAAAAAAAAGACAAGCTCCGAAACCTTACTAACTTGAAGAACTCTGATCATCAGCCCCAATAGCTCACTCCATCAGAAGATGACTTGTATCTCTGAAGAATAATTAATGTTCAGAGCAGTCCTGTGGTTGTGGACCAGAACCTGTCGACTGCTGCACTGGGACAACCCCGCTGTCGTGGAATCTTGCAGGTTCTAACAACTGCTGAATTTCAAATAATAATGGATGAGAAACTTAAGAAACACCAAGAAATTCACCTTGAGGTCATCAGCCCAAATAGCTCACTCCGTCACAAGATGACTTGCCTCTCTGAGGTCATGAGTTCAACTCTTACTGTCAACTAAACTTCTGCACTACTTTCAAACTTCAGCCCAAAATAAGAAGTTAGAAATACTAGCATTGATTGTTCTGCATCTCGGGAAGAACAGCTCCTGCTGGAAGAACAGGACTTCTATGTCTGAGTTTGTGAGTTCAAGTCTTACGATAACCCCCAAGTGACTGTTTTCAGAATTCTCAAATTTCTGACCTGGACGAGAAAGTTATGTATACCAAGTAAGTCAGAGAATCACCATTGGAATGAATGGCTCACACCATCATAAAGAGACTTGGAACGCTGAGGTTGTGAGTTCAACTCTTGCAATCAACTGAACTTCCACCAACGTTTTTAACTTCAGACCAACATAAGAATTTAAAATTACCAGCAACATGTTGTTCTGCATGTCAGTCAGAATAGCTCGTCCGGGAAGAATAAGACTTGTACCTCAAAGGTTCTGAGTTCAAGTCTTATGGTCAACTCTTTGAGTACGAGGTTCAAAGTAAACAGTCAAAAGCTCTATGAGAACCTGGCGATGAGAAGTTGCAGGTAGCTCAGTGCACAAGAATGCTACTGTGAAATCCAGAGCTCGTAGGTTCAGTTCTTGTGAGCACCAGGACATTTTAAAGGTCAACATCCAGAGTGAAGATTGAAAGGAGACCAAAAGTCCTAAATAGAGTAGGAATTGGTGGTGCAGTGGTTTTGTTCACAACCAAGGGAATGTGTGAGTTACAAGGTGACCGGTTCAATACCACAGCCTTGCAGGTTCCATTCCGCAGCCTTGCAGGGGTAGGGCAGGGCAGGTAGCAAGAGGAGAGGTTGGAGCAGGGGCATGGCAGGTAGCGAGAGGAGGGGCAGGGAAGGGAGTTGGAGGAGGAGGAGCAGAGCAGGGCAGGGCAGGGAGTGAGAGTAGGGGCAGGAAGGGAGTTAGAGGAAGAGGGGCAGGCAGTGAGAGGAGCGGCTGGAAGGGAGTTAGAGGAAGAGGGGCAGGGAGTGAGAGGAGAGGAGAGGATAGGTGGGGCAGGGCAGGAAGGGGTCAAAGGTCAAATACTTTATATTACACTGTGCAGCAAAGCATTAAGATTAGGTGGTGGTTCGCCACCACCACCCAACTGTCTTAATGCGGATTTAAGACAGTTGATGGGGTGGGGCCCCACCACCCTTCCAACTGTTTTGCTTGCTGGACACACCAGGTGCGGCCTTCGGCCGCACCTGGTGTGTCCAGTGAGCCTGACTGGGGGGTACGACTCACTCGTGCCCTGCTGGCCACTGGGGGGTACGACGCACTTGGGGTGGGTCACCTGGTGTGCTGTGTGGTTGTGTCAGTCAGCAAGAGGTTAGGTCTGGGTCTGCTCCAGTGAAGAACTGCAGGGTTTGGAGCTGGAACTGAACCTGCAACCTCACTGTTGCGACACAACCTTATGCTTTGGAACAAACCCACCATGCCACAAAGGCCGCCTTCGTCTAAGATTGCTGTCTGCTTATAAACTTGAGTTTGGATGTGGAGCTTTAAAAGCACCTGCTCCTCACAAGAACTGAACCTACGACTTCCGGACTTCACAGCAGTGTTCTTGTCCACTGAGCTACCGGCTCTTCGCAGTTCTTGACGTTCTCTTAGAGCTTTTGACTGTTTACTTTGAACACTGAACTCAAAGAATTGAGTTGATCATAAGATTCAAACCAACAACCTCAGACATACAAGTCCTGTTCTTCCAGCAGGACCTATTCTTCCTGACCTGCAGAACAATACGTTTCTAACTTCTTATTTTGGTCTGAAGTTTGAAAGTAGTGCAGAAGTTCAGTTGACAGTAAGAGTTGAACTCACAACCTCAGAGAGACAAGTCATCTTCTGACAGAGTGAGCTATTGGTGCCAACGATCTTAAGGTGAATTTCTTGGTGTTTCTTAAGTTTCTCATCCATTATTATTTGAAATTCAGCAGTTGTTAGAACCTGCAAGATGGCAAGGTAGGTTCCACAACAGTGGGGTTGTCCCAGTCCAGCAGTCGACAGGTTCTGGTCCACAACCACAGCACTGCTCTGAACATTAATTATTCAGGAGGTTTTGACTGGTAGTATTGAAAATAGGATTATAAAACAGGGTCGTCATCTCTGTCTCTGTCTCAGACTCTGACACGTGATCAGGTGACATACAATACTCTGACTTTTGTGACTGATTTTGGACGACATACTATACTAATGGCGCATTTCCACCGGCTCTACTCGCCTCACCTCGTCATGGCACGGTTTAAGTAGCGTTCCACTTGCATAGTACCTGGTAATAGGTACTATTTTTAGTACCTGCTCCGGCGAGGTTCCAAGCGTGCTAGTAGTAGGTACTATGCGATGATAGGTCAGACTGCCGTCCCCTGACTGGCCAGAGTCACAAATCATGCCTAACAGTGCCGAACTGTAGATCTCCTAAAACGACTACTTTGTTTTGGTGATTTTGGACAACATATTATAGTACAACTTTTTTTGACAGTTTATATTCGGACATTTTTGACACAAACACTGTGCTGCTACATGTAAATAATTCTTCAAATTGTATATCTATTTTAAACAAATTCAACTCAACTGACTAAGTGCTTGTACTGTGATTGTCCATCTTTGGTGACGCTAAGGTGCACAAGTGAAATAATATTAAGAAAAAAAAGTTAGTGTTCAACCAATTCGCTTGTTTGTCCTACTGTGAAATGCATTCCATTCTCTACTGTAACATTCTCATGACAGTAAACAACTGTGACATTTTACACACAACTTTTGAAATGAATCATCCATGTTGAGACTTTTAAGATCAGAACTAAAAGTGGATCCTTTCAGCAGCTTCTATTAGATGAAGGGGAAACGTTCGTCCAGCAGGTGGCAGCATTTCAATGACAACATGAACATTGATTAATTTCAGGTGGAGCTGCTCCTGCACAAAGCGACACTGACTTCAAGTTCATGGTATACTTTCCGTGACTTGGTACATTCCACTCCTCCTCCCCTCTGTGTCGATATATTTGGAATGTTCCACTTTGTGTTTATCAGTCCGCGCTTCTTCTTCCACACGGAGACAGAAGCAGGACGAGGACAGCGGAGACAAACATGTGGTCACTGCTGCCTAAATGATTCCACACATTTCTTAGATGTTCTGTTGACGCTCTGTTCACACATGCTGTTAACATCCGACCTGAGTGATCCGATCACAGGTGTTCAGATTACACCTGCTGCTGCTGCTAATGTGACGTCACTGCTCCACATGTAAACACACGATCACGGTCAAAGAAATGCCTTCATACTGTCAAGAATGTCGTCCAAAATCACCAAATCACCAATCTAACCCGAACCACATGGGGTTGATCCGGTCCGGCAGGTCTGTTTCGGGGCAAGAAAAAAATAAAAATAAAAAATCTTCACCTCACATGTCAAAAACCCAAATTATAAATTATATTCTTATTTTTACATCTAACATTAGTCAAAAGAAGCTAGCTAGCCTTTGTTCAAGGCTAGCTAGCTTCTCCCGATGTTACAGAGTCGATGATGAAATTCGAATCCTCGTTGAAATTGAAGACACAAACGCAAGGTGGAGAGTTTGAGTTTGGTTTTTGAAGTTTTTCTTTGATTTTGTTCTTGAGAGTCTTTGGTTTTATTGTTGTTTTGTTGACCCACACAAACACACACACATTCAAAGTCACATACCTTCAGTGGGATTTGAACCCATGATGTTGTGAGTAGAGAAGCGGTGTCCTTGTCCTCCGGGCTATTTTCAGCGCTGGTAATTACTCCCACAGAGACAGAGCATCAGAAGGAGGAGTCAATGTCATCAAAGAACAGTTTGTACTCATCATTCATTGATGAAAAATTAATCCCTGAATTCACCAAAAACATGTCTTCAATTCACTTATTCATCTGCCACACTCGGAGGTGTCCTCGTCAGGCTCTGCTGTCACTACGTTTCACATCCCGCAAAAAAACCACAAACATGGAATTGAACCTGTGACCTTGTGGACTGAACAACGTTACCACGCCATGAACTCCTGACAGATGCAGGACTTTTTGTCTTCTTTCAATCTTCACTTTGGATGATGAACTTAAAAATGTCCTGTTCTTTATAAGAATTGAACCTATGACCCTGGAACCTCAGAGCAGTGGTATCCACAGATCCACCTGCTCCAACAAGTGCTGAGGTTTTCTTAGATCTTAGAGAAGAATTGAATTTTATTAATCCCCTTAGGGAAAGTATTCCTCTGCATTTGACCCATCCCCCAGCCCTTTCTGGTCGGGTGGGGATTTAAACCGGCGACCCTGCGGTTACAAGTCAAGTTCCCTTTCCACTTGGACACGGGCTGCCTTTTATTGAATCTTAAACTGAACTCACAACGTCAGAGTCTTATTCTTACTGCAATAGCTTTTCTCACTGAGCTGTCAAACAACATTTTCCTCGCATTTTTTAGTTCTGTTTTTGGTCTGAAGTATAAAATATTGTTGTGTGAAATTCAATTAATTGTGAGATTTGAACTCATAACTTCAGAGATACAAATCATCTTGAGCTCTTTCGTCCTGATGAGCTTAATCTGAATTTCTCATCCAGGTCAAAATGTTAAACATTCTTACAGTCTTACAAAAATCTCAGGACTTTATACGGAGTCCTTGTGGTCGTTGTTCTTGCCCGACAGGTTCCGTTTCACAACCGCGTCCAAAATTAAAAAAGGACTGTCCCCAGTTTTCTGGAACCAAACTTTGTACCTCATGCACAGGATCAACATCACAACTGGAAGATTTCTGTGTTTGTGGGAAATTCTTATGAAGAACAAGACTTTTAAAGTTCAACGTCCAAGGTGAAGATTGAAAGGAGATGAAAAGACCCAACACATCAGGGATTGGTGGAGTGGAGGCTTTGTTCTCCAGTCCATGAGGTTGCAGGTTCAGTTCCAGAACTTCAGTCTTGTCCCAGTCTCGGCGTGACAAGGTCCGCAGCCACTGGGACCTTCCGGTTACACAAGATATGACTTAATCAGATCTTTTCTTATTTTAGCCTGAATGAGTGGTGTAATAAAACGATCATGTTATTATCATCAGATTGATAACATAATTACATGCTGCAGGTATTCCCTGGAGTGCAGATATTGTCCTGAACGACACACGCGTGTCAGATGCTGGTGTTTACCGCTGCATGGTCAGTAACCCGCCAGAGACCGCAGACCCGGGTGTAGGAGAACTGCTGCTCAGTGTTCTCGGTGAGTTTCTCCTCATCCTGTAAACAATAGTGAGGGTCAACATAGACCTCCCTCACCCCTAACCCCAACTGTCACCATCAAAACTATATGAACTAACCCTAAAACCAGGTCTGACAAAATGTCAGGTTTGTAGGTTTTTAGACCTCACAGAGATATAAATACAAGAATACATTTCTAAAACTGCAGTTTAGACGAGTGAGAACGTCACAGATATGTGTCGTGGTTATTCCAGACAAACTTCAAATTAAATGTTAAAGGTTGCCAAAGTTACGTGAATATCTGCTGGGACTGTTCATTGGAGCTGCGTGGTGAAGGAAACAGCAGCTGTCATTGGCACATGCATTACTTTGGTTTGTACATAAGTTTCTGATGAGTAACTCTATATTTGTCAACTGATGTTGTCAACATGAATGAGGAGACTCCCTCCTCCCAATTCCCAAGAAACCAGCAACAAGTAAAACAAACTATTTAAAAAAGTTTCTTTAAAAACAAGCACAAAATGTCTGACTGTGTGGTTCAAGGAAGTCCACTTCCACTATACCAGAACCTCCTGTGCTGGACCAGTCAGCTCCCAGGATCCACCTGCAACAATCTCACACTAACATGAACGCGCACACACACACACACACACACACACACACACACACAGACACAGGGAAAAGCCATTTATTTATATATTTAAGCAGGAATTGAGTCGGGTTTTCAAGTTTGACCTGTTTTTGAATCTGTGTCGTTTCACTCATCATGACCTTGTTGTTGATTTGTGCAGCTCCGCCCTCACTGCCCGTGTGTCAGTGGGATGGAGACGTTGATGCAGGAGGAAGCGTCACACTGTCCTGCTCTGTGACAGAAGGAGTCCCCACTCCACAGATCCACTGGGACAAACTGAATCCACAGGAAATCTCACTTCCTATTATCATGGAGGGTCAGTGACACACACACACACACACACCGCGTTCACTGAGCTCAGGGTTTGTGATGTTTGTGATGTTTGTGTCTGCAGTGAACAAAAAGAGAAACATGTAATAGTTGAACACATTTTTAGTTTTTCCATGAAAATGTTTTTTTTTGTCATTTAAAGGGAGCTTTTTTCCTCCATGTTTGCTACAGTAAATTATTTATATAACTTTGAAGTCTTGTTTCTCACCTCACTAACATACATACGTCGTTCATGTTTGCAGCAATGTTACTGTAGAAATATGAAGAACAATAAAGGTGAATTCTGCTCAGTGTTCAACAGCAATATACATTTTTCACTGCAAAATGGATACATTTTTTTCTCATCATGTAAATTTACTGTAGATATTTTATAAAATATTAAAATAACTTTTAATTCCTTCATGTCCTTCATTTTTTTAAGCAATCTTAATGTCGACATATAGAGACTAATCAGGGTCTAATGATGAATCATTAAAAAAGATATAATATATCTTATATATAATATATATATAATATATAATCTGTACAGAATTCACAGAAAATATAATTTTCATCTATTTTTTTCTTCCTTCATGTTTCACCTCAAACAAACAAGCTTGACCGCTGTCCTCTCTCTGTCTTTCTGTCTCAGGTGACGTGTCCGGCTCTGTCCACATGATCAATGTGTCCTCTCAGACGTCAGGCCTGTATCGCTGCTCTGTCTCTAACCTCCTGGGGACAGAGAACTGCTTTGTCCATCTGTCCATCTACAACAGTCAGTAGTCGTCTCATTTCAGGGTCTGGATCCTGTGAAGTGTGGATTCGTTGTCACAGTGCCACACAGTGGGCGTGTCCTAACTGACATACGAATCGCCCACTCCTTCTCACGCAGTTGATGTTTGCGCATTTTTTAAAATTTGTGGTGGAAGAGGTGAACAGTTCCTCCTCTGTGGACGCTCGATGCTCACAGTGTCCAGCAGAGGGCAGCGTTAGCTCGGCCTGTCCCTGTCTCTCATATACATATATATACAAACATATGCATATATACATATATACATCTGTATATGGGCCATTCTACCGAATTCGTGCAAATTGCTGTCCCACAATAAAAAAACTATTTAACAAAACAATTAAGAATTCAGACCTTCAATATTTAGTAAGATTATGTTATGATCTAGTTAAACACAAGACTGTAACTAGATAGTAATTAAGCTAAATATATACAAAATCATCATTTATGCTACCTTCCTAGGTACTTTCTATTGGGAAGTAGTTGTCCCAATCTCTAAGCCCTAAATTTCAATCCATAAAAATAATACTTAAAAGAATTTTAATTAAAAAAAATTTAAAAAATATTATGTTTTGTTGTGTGTACAACTGTTCAAACATCTGTTACTAGCCATTTACTTGTTAGCATGTTTGAGTTATGCTAGGAATTAGCTAAAAATGTCACAACCGTAACAGTCACAACCGTAACAAATTGTAACGTTACGGTTGTGACATAATCATTATGGTAGTGACAACATGTAATGTTCCACATTTTTAAGGACATTTTTCATCATTATTATTACATTATACTCTTAAAACATACTAATATTATTATTATTATTATTATGATTATGATTATGATTATTAATATCAATAATAATAATAATAATAATATTGTTATTATATTTGATTTGTAAAGCACAACATGAAGATAATGCTGATTTATATTTGATATTATACAGCTAAGGTGGGAGAAAGCAAGCAGCAATGCCAAAAGAACATAAAAAGAGTGGACCAGAGGGTGAGAGAATACAGAAAAAGAGAGAAGTATGAAGAATATTTACGATATATACGAAACAAGAAATGAAAGGAAGAAGGAAAGGTCAAATCTATCAGTGATTTATCTAACAGGGAAGCAAAGGAGCACAACTTCCACGCCACCTCCCACACCCTCTGCCACACCTTCAGCCACGCCTTCTCCCATGCCTCCTCACCTTCCACGCACTTCTAGGGAGACTAGACAAGAGACGTTCTGGAATGCGTGACCACAGAAAAATAAAGACCCTTGAGCTGAAGATTAAAGAACTTGAATGGAAGAAGAAAAATATAGAAAACGGTGCCATAGATTGTGCGTGAGGCCAGAGAAGTCAAAATGTTCCCCAAGAACAAAAACTCAGAATGAAGTATGACAGCACAGAGTTCCTGCGCATATCAGAAAGACCCTTTTTTTAACACACTCATGTACGATTTGCAGAAAAAAATTACAAGTCTGCCAATTACAACGAGAAACATGGATTAAGAAGCGCATTGACAAGCAGGTTGCTCAGAAAATACAATCTTGTTTCTATGCTCAGAGAAACACTAGGCAGCTCCCACAGAGTCATCAACACGACTGCAGACAACCCACATCTAAAGTTCACATATCAGAGACATAACATTTGTGTTGGTAAAATTCACATTAAAAGGCAGGTTATGAGTTAATACTAAGCAATAAGGTTGAGGGGATATAATACAACCTTGCAAACAAAATACTGTGGTCACAAGCAAAACAGTGCAGTCACTACCGTAACACTGAATGTTTTGTAAAATAAAATAAGGATTGAGTCATTAAATAACATTTTATGATAACTATTGGTTAAATGTACATTCAATGTAATACCTAATGAACTCTGAGATCTCTATGATCAGTGTAATTCATTTTACAAAAAAGATTGCATTTAAATGAATGATGAGTCTTAGAAAATAATCTTTGAAATTTGTTTAAAAAATAATTTTAAGTGATTTAGTTGTAAAACCTTTCATAATAAATTACTAAAATTAATCTTTAGAGGGTGTATGGACACACAATATTAACAGATTAATATAATGGTTTTTATTGCAGTGTGTTGCTGTGTTACGGTAGTGACACATTTCAGGAGTTGAAAAACGTTTCAAGAACAGGCAGACATTAATATATGAAATTTGACTGCGCCTTTACTAGATATGTACCATTGAAATATGGTACAATATATGTATGGACAAGGTTTTTGGAAAAAAACAACTTTTGAAAATGTGTTTCCAACTCTGGACTTTGCACGAATTCGGTAGAATGGCCCATATACACATACATACAATGACAGTGCGCCAGTACAACTGTAATAATATACAACATTTCATACTGTTAGGTCAAAACTTTTAAAATAACGCGTCAACAACAAATCTATCGATCACCAAGTTGCCAGAGACAGGACAGGCCGAGCTAACGCTGCCCTCTGCTGGACACTGTGAGCATCGAGCGTCCACAGAGGACGAGATGTTCACCTCCGACAACGTTGCTGCTAAACTATAAATACGTCATATCTTAATACACAAACCACATGTTTGAAATCTAAATGACTTTCTCACCTCAAATTATGTTAAAACTTTGCTCCGGGACACAGAAAAAATGTCTATTTCAGGTTGATATTTCTTTTCTCTGCTGCTATGTTCCGGTGAAATGCATTCTGGGATATACGGCTTGTAATAATATTTTACTGCAGTTACATAAGCATCCACACCGCGGCAGTAGAGCACACGATGTGAACAGAGCTGCACTTCCTCCGTACTTGCGTACTCCCATACTTGTGAAACGTCATCAGCCTGAGTCCAAGTTCGGTTCCAATTCACAAGTACGCGAAGCAGCGAGTACGGTTCTCATACCCGGAAGTGTTCTCGCTCCGCCAGTTTGACCCAGTATGCACCGGAACATATCTGCAGAGATAACAACCGGAAATAAAACATTTTCTATTTTAAGATCATTTGAGGCCAGAAATGAGTCATTTAGAAATCAAAAAGGTGATTTGTGTATTAAGATATGACGTATTTATAGTTTGGCAGCGACGTTGTCGGAGGTGAACAGCTCCGTCTCTGTGAACGCGCGATACTCACAGTGTCCAGCAGAGGGCAGCGTTAGCTCGCCTCTTTCATTAGATTTGTTGTTGACACGTTGGCCGTTTCTCAATATCCATACTTGTGCGTACTTGCGTACTCCCGTACTTGTGAAAAGGTCATCAGCCTCAGTCCAAGTTCTGTTCCAATTCTCAAGTAAGCGAACAGCGAGGACGGTTCTCAAAACCGGAAGTGTAAATCTGAAATAAATATTTTTCTGTGTCCCGGAACAAAGTTTTAACATCATTTGAGGCGAGAAATTAGTCATTTAGAATTCAAACATGTGGTTTGTGTATGAAGATATGACGTATTTGTAGTTTGGCAGCGACGTTTGTCGGAGGTGATAAGCTCCGCCTCTGCGGACGCTCGGCGCTCACTGTGCCCGGCACAGAGCAGCGTTACCTCGGCCTGTCCTGATGAAATGATCATTAGATGCTCGGTGTGATCCATAGATTTGTTGTTGACGTGTTATTTTGTTTTTAATGGAAACGTTTTGACCTGATAGTTTGAAAGTTTCTATATTGTTAGGGGATTTATATTATTTTAGATTTATATTAAAGTCGCACGCTCATTGTATCTGTATTTAAATATAATATGTAAATATTAGATATGTAGAGTAGTATATATTTGTACACATCATATATATATATATACTACTCTACAATGCTGTAATATATCTATTTTCCACATTGTATTATTTGTATTGTATATTTTAATAGAAATAAATTAATAAATGAAGTTAAATCTTTAAAATGTAAAAATAATAACAACATGTATATGCATTTATTAAAAGTATTTCATATGTTCATTTATCAACACTGTAGGTGGCGCTAATGATGCTGCAGCACTTGGCGCCAGCCACCATTCAAACAGCAGAACAATACATACATACTTGCATACTTGAGTATTGAGAAGCAACCACATACTTGTGTACTCCCGTACTTGGCAAGTATATACTCCCAGCGTACTTCTCAAGTATATACTTCCCAAGTAAGCAAGTACATACTTGCATACTTGAGTATTGAGAAACAACCACATACTTGTGTACTCCCGTACTTGGCAAGTATATACTTCCCAAGTAAGCAAGTATTGAGAAACGGCCGTTATTTTGTATTGAATGTAAAAGTTTTGACTTGACCGTTATAAAGTTTGTATATATTGTTTTATTTATTTTAACTTTGAATGCTACATTGATATTAAACTACTGCGCACTTCACAGGATCCAGACCCTGAAATGAGACAAGGCTCGAGTCTTTTCGTGCAGTCACCTACATCTGCTTTTTCCCCTTTTATCAGTCAAATCATTGAGATAAGAGTTTTGTCCTCCGCTGCAGCTCCGGACACTACCTCGGGCATCCTGCAGGCGGTGCTGCTGACCTTGTCCATGAGCCTGGTGCTGGTGGCGCTGCTGGTGCTCGGGACGTGGCTCCATCGCACAGGTCAAGATGGGAGGAGTGAGAGGAAAGACGAGGACGAGTTCAGAAACCCTCAGACTCTGATGAAATGCTCTTTTGTTTGATTAGTCAAAGTCGACAGTGACAGACTGAATGAGTCCCACTCACTGTGTACGGCTGCTTCACAACCTCATATTCACAATTCTGATAGTTGTGCTATTTTGATTACAATGAAAACATGTACATTTGACCTGGAGATGACTGTTAACCCTCCATTTAAAGCCTTAAATAAAAGTGAACTTAGAGTATGTAAACACATGTAAGAGAGTGATGTCTTACATGTGGGCCACGCCATGCTGATTGTACTCGATTCCCTTGTAAGTCTGCTAAATGACATGTAACGTAATGTCACGCTGCTTCTGTTCTGGAGCTTCAAGCTTTCCATTCGAGTACCATGGGAAACTTTCCTTAAATAAGTCACACGGAGAAGTTGATTTGAAAACAAAGACACAAAAAGACCTTTAATTTAAATAGGGGAATCACATAAAAACTGTACAGAACATTTAACATTGACTTAAATTTCTTAAATAAAAGACCCCCCAGCCCACAAAAACATAGCTAAAGTAATAAAACAGAGTTGGTTGGTGTTTGATACATTTTGTGCAAAAGTATTAATTTGATTCTTCCCAAACTGCACATTTCCTCATGAAGAGCGACTCTCTCCACTCAGCTCTGCCTCCGAGTCCCTGCCCCAAAAACCTCAACATAGTGTCTCAAAAGAACCCAAAATCCATTAATAACAAAATAGATTTATATTTTTTAAATATATATTTATATATGACACATGCTGTACAAGTTCAGAGATTAAGAAATCCCTTTTTAATAACACCCATGTCGGTCCAATAACTTGTGCTTTCCTCACTCCCAGCAAAGTTCAAACAACAAAAACCATTGAACTTCCTGTTGCTTTGGAAACAAAGATGAAGAAAAACAGAATCCAGCTCTGATTAGAAAGCCTGTTTTTCCTGAGTCAAGGAAGTAACCATGATGGATGCTGACTGTTGACTGCTGAGAATCATCTGTTCTGTGTCAGAGACAAACAAATGTGCAGGTTTACCAGCATGGAGAACACAGAACGAGAGGATACACGTTTGACCTCAGATCTGTGACTTCTCCCTTTGGACAAAAAAAGTACATTTCTTTACCGTTATAGACCCTGAGAACACCGGCCTCCTTCAAGTTTCCATCTTCTGAGTCTCTGATCACTGGTATGGCACAAGGTTGCTGCAGATGAGTGAGCACAGGGACACAAACTGCAGGAGCCGGGGAGACATTTTGGGCCTGATTTGGTTTGATTACCAGTTTACTTCAATCCACAATAAGTGTTTTCATTTGATTTTTTCCACAGCAGTGAAAAAGAGTGCACGAGTGGGAAAGAGACCAACTTCCAGTTCAAATACACACGCTAAGAAAAATAAAAATAAATCAGACAGCCATTAGTGAGATGATACAAATGTGATAACAACAAACACTCTGAGGGCAGGGTGGGTACAGTCGACACAAGGCAGATTTCCAATTCCACTATATCAGCACACCATAGAGACAAACCCTGTTAAAGATATCTGTAAGACAATATTTAACAAATAAATATTCCACCTTCGCCGACATGTTTATTCAGCTTTGTCCGTTTCCAACTAAAACGCTGGATTAACTGTTGTAGAAACAGCAGTAGTTGTGGGTATATTATTAGTAGCAGGAGATGCAGAAGCAGTAGTATAGTGATGGAGGGGCCGAACAGCAGGCAAAGAAAACCGCTCCCCACACACACACACACACACACAGCAGCTGAGAAAGTCATGAATCTGATCAGAGGGGAGTTATTGATCGCTTAAGAAAACAAACTCAGGGCCCCTTAAACACTCAGGAAACCTGTGAATCTTCAAGTAAACCAATAGAAAAATGACATTCCACTCTCAAAAAACAAAAAAGCAAGTTTGTGATCAACACAATTTTCACTGAATGGGTTCCAGCTCTGGGTGTTTGGACTCATGTCCAGGACTAAGGAGACTGGAAACTCGTGGTGAAAGCACCACATGTTGGCTGGGACAGAGGAGACTCTTACTTCCCCCGTAAAATCTGCTCCAAAACACAAGTGAGTAGAAGTTTTCAGGCACCTCTGTAGGAAATAAGCCAGAGGAAAACCGATGACTTGGTGGGATGTTGACAATGTGGGAGACGCAGTGGAGGCTCCTGAAGCTCTTTGACACAGAAGTGCAGGTGTGGTGAGGATGGGTGGGAAAATAAAACAAGGCTTTTGGTGGTTTCCACAGATGAATCTCCTGCACAAACATACAGTAATATTCAGACCCTTTTCGTTTAGTTAGGCAGAAACGAACAAAGAAAAAAACAACCCTGCTGGTTCAGACGTCAAGTGAAAGAAAGACAGACGTGATCCTCTTATTCTCCAGTATAAAAAAAACAATCTTCAAGCAAAAATATCCCTTTTCATTGCACTGGTCATCGTGGCCTGTCACTACCAACCCAACGGTCGTCCACAGACACACCGCGTGCCTTTGTCTGGGAGAAAAAAAACCTAAAGATTAAAAACATGTTCATCACCAGGTCCTCCAGTCTTTATGAAATGAAATGATTTCATAATCTGATGAGAATCAGCTCTGTAGATGTTTGATTCCTGCGGCTGACGATAAGAAGAGTGACATGTACAGAATCAAAAGAATCCAGTATTGGATTTACAAGCCGCGGTTACACGAGGCTGGAATAAAGAGTCTGGTCTGAGCAGAATCAACCGCCGTGTGCTTCCACTGCACAGACTCAGTGCAGGTGCTCGAGTAAAGGCAGCTCTGTGGACTCCTCTCTGGGGGTCGGGGGGTCACCTGCTGTCAGCAGGAGGGGATCCATCGTCTGAGTGGCTCCCAGAGGATCATGTGTCAGACTGACCTCCTGCAGAAGAGCAGGAGCAGCAGGCTGGAACACACAGAGGTTATTTACAGTATTAAAATAGGCCACAACCATGAACTCATTCTTAATCCACTACTTCATTCTATAGTGATAATTGATAAATGGTTTGAGTATTTTCATTAAACCTGGTTGACCACTGTTAGAAGCTGTTCCTTCATGTCCTTTCCTAGTGACGATAGATAAGAGACGCTCTGTGTGTATAATTAATATTATTACAATCGTCATTTACACTGCACACACTCACAGGTAAAAGGATTAACAGGTGCATGGAGATGATCAAACTCTAATAATGACATTAAAACTGACAATTAGTCACGACTGTTTGGTAAATAGTTCTCACCATTTTCCCTTAAAAAAATAAAACATTAATAGACAAAAAGATTACATTAATCATTTAACAGCAGCCACACTTTAAACCAAAGGACAGACACACTTCATCACACTGTGTGTTATTGATAAAAATGGGCCTAAACTCACCTGTGTGTGTGTGTGGTCTGTACTGTTGCTCTCACCTGTGTGTGTGGTCTGTACTGCTGCTCTCACCTGTGTGTGTGTGTGTGTGTGTGTGTGTGGTCTGTACTGTTGCTCTCACCTGTGTCTGTGTGTGTGTGTGTGTGTGTGTGTGTGGTTGCTCTCACCTGTGTGTGTGGTCTGTGTGTGTGTGTGTGTGTGTTGCTCTCACCTGTGTGTGTGTGTGTGGTACTGTTGCTCTCACCTGTGTGTATGGTCTGTACTGTTGCTCTCACCTGTGTGTGTGTGTGTGGTCTGTACTGTTGCTCTCACCTGTGTGTATGGTCTGTACTGTTGCTCTCACCTGTGTGTGTGTGTGGTCTGTACTGTTGCTCTCACCTGTGTGCGTATGGTCTGTACTGTTGCTCCTTCCCCTTCCACTGCAGCTGGTCCATTAAAGCCCTTCCTGCCTGAGAAACTCCACTTGCCAAAGTGGCTCTCGTAGTGGAGTCCACTGCAGGGAAGACCAGCCCGCTGGCCCACTCTGTGTCCCGAGTTCTCCAACAGGCTTGCTGGACCGAAGCGCTCTGGACCTGGCAGAGGAGGTGGAGCCACATTACTGCTGAAGGAGAGCTGGGAGCTGGACAGTTGCTGGCCCAGCAGACCCTGGATGGAGGAGGTTCGCTGCAAGGATGTAAGCAAGCCCGCCTCCATCCTGCCTTCTGACTGGCTGAGCAGAGCTAATGGAAGAGGTTGGGGATGGTGAGACCAGCTCTGGGTTGGACCAACAGGGTTATCTGTACCTAAAACAAAAAAAAAACCAACATACAAATATTTGAACCTTATTAAAAACTGAATAATCAGCACACAGTCGTGTGGCTGGTTTCATGGTTTCAGGTCTTACCAATGGGAGGCTGAACAGTGGTGATGTGAGGCTGAGGAAGGCTGGAGGCAGGTGTGCTCTGGGTGGTGTGAATGGCTGGGTTGGTGGAGATGGAGGCGGAGCCACCTCCACAGTCTGAGTCTTCAATGTTTCCTCCACTGTTACAGCCAGCACCACAGCCTTTCTGTAACCTGCAGAGACACATAACAGTTACTGCTATGGTGGTCCATACTCCTTCATTTATCAATGGCTGGAGTGTGAGGCTTATGAGGAGTGTGTATAAACTTGTGTGAAGGTCAGATCATATACCCGTCCCAGCTGCTGATGAGCCAGGTGTAGATGTTGTGCGGGCTGACCGGTCCTCCCCACACAGAGCGCAGCTGGCTGTGCCCCCCAGCGTATGAGGTGGTGAGTGGAGACACATAAATGGGGTAACCGATGGGCTGGTCACATGACGAGTTGATCATATTCCTCAGGGCTTGTTTGGCATTTTGAATGCTGCCGCGCTCTGGGTTACGGTTGCGCAGGAAAACCAGCTCCTGCTGTTGCCCCGCCCACAGGCCACGCACACACTCTCTGTTCACCTGTAAGGGGTGGAGCAATATTATGTCTGCACAGTGAATCTTAAAATAAACATTTTATATGTAGATTGAGGTCCAGTGTGTTAACTTGTGGAGGAGTTTATTGGCAGAAATTAAATGCACTACCAATAGTAGTAGGGCTTTGTTTTATAGAGGCTGTCATCCTGTGCAGCCATGGATTTACAGCGGCCCAAACAAAGCAGCCAGAGCATGCGTTTGGTGTGGAAGTTTACTACACAAATTACAAAGGCTGCCTAAGTTCCCTGATGCATGAATGGACGTCCTTCAATTCTTTGAGAGTGTTAAAAAGCATCCTGAGCAAAAAGCAGCAGAAAAATGTTAAGTCAACAGCAATAACATAAAGAGAGCCGACACCTTGATGACTCTGAAGCTGAGGAACCTCTTGTTAAGCATGATGATCTTGTACTCGTCACTGCCATCGTCCATGATGTGGCGCAGCGCTAACAGTGATGGCATGTTTGCTAGAATAGCACTGCGCCAAACAGGGTCTCCTTCATGTGATATCAACATTTTCTCCTCATTGGCAGTGATGGCGTCATACAAAACCATGGGATCCTCATACTCATCTGGAGAAGTAAAGTGATCCTGGGGAAAACACAGATGACAGGGTCAGTCTCTATTCAGTGACAAAAAGACAAAATGAGTCTGTTTGAAATCTACCTGATGCAGTTTGAGGGACATCCTCACTCCTGGTGCCACCACTCGATTCAGCAGGTCCATGTCTGCAAACACCCACTCATCCCTTGGAGATGTGATGCGAAAGTCTCCCTTGAAGAGCGCATGGAGGCCATAGAGGAACGGCTCCAAGCTGTCAAACAAATAAACTGAAAGTCCTGTATGTTGTTGGTATACGTTTTAGACAAAGTATAAAAGACAAGGTGGTCTTACCTCGCAGACATGCTGTGGGAGGCAGTGCCCAGAGCTCTTCTTCCCAGGATGCACAACCCAAAACAGAGGATGACAAGTGGAGAATCTCTTTCACAGGTAACCTGCTACAACACAGACGCTGAGATTAATTACTAATTTAGAAGAATTCATTTTACTTTGAACACACTGAAAACAAAAAAGCCTCAACAGTTTAGAATAAAAGAAAAATAATCCATCCTCTTAAATATTTCCCTTTTCTGTATTAAATTCAAAATGAGTTCATTCAGTTACAGCTCAGACAAGGAGCAGATTTTGGTGACCAAAAAAGACATTAAGAATAACCAGGACATATATGGGATAGTGAGGGTCTAACCGTTTGACGCCTGGTGTTGCAGTACTGAATCCAATCCAGGTAAACCATGCAGAATGAGGAGAGGGTAATGCCGGACGCCCTGTGGTCATAGTCCTCATCGATGTTCAGGTTGAATGTGGGGTCACTGTCTACGTAGTTAGGCCCAACACAAGGCCGCAGAGCCTCCTGAATGGTCTCATTAGTCAGCCATTCCTCCAGCTTAGAAGATCGACTCACATAATAGATGATGCTCTGTTTGAGGAAACAAACATGGAGTCAATATACATCGAAATCAGCTCATAATGTAGTGTCAGGTTTTCAGAACAAATATGATCAATGGCTTACTTTAACATAGTATGTGATGAGGATCTTCCGAAGGTCGAACACTTGCAACATGGAAGCTGCATTGTTGTCACTGATGCTGTAGCCCTCTAGAACATACTTGGTGGCGGCCACCTCCCATGCCAGCCAGCGCTGCCCAAAGGCAGCATTGAATGACAACATGTGAGGCAGGTGACCAGGTTCACAGCAGCAGCAGCCCTCGTCCTCCTCAACCCCCTCTGTGATGGCCTCTACCTCCCTCTGCTGACAGTAGGTCCCTAAGGAAAACAAAAAAAATACAGTTGAAATCATTTAACCATTGTTTTGCCAGAGAAAATGATTTATAGCAAGAACAAACAATCAATCACTTCTAGCATAAAATAACATTTTAAATTGCTTTCTATGTAGAGTGAAGTACCAGATATAGCTGTCTTTTGTTCTAAACAACGTTAAAATAAACCTACAGCCATGACAGAACAGCCACAAAAGATACAATAAAAATTTAAATAACAGAAACACTATTTCATCAAATTTCAAGGTTGTTGGTTTTTCAATGAGCACACAGACTGAGATTACAGCTCCTCTTTGACAAATACTAGAGTTCAAATGAGCAGGTTAGAGATGTAACGATATGAAAATTTCATATCACGGTTATTGTGACCAAAATTATCACGGTTATCAATATTATCACGGTATTGTTAGATGTGTTCAAAATGTTCAGAAAGTACTGAACACACACTGAAATCTTTTAACAAAGTTTTATTTAAAAAAATATATTTTATATTATATGATGATTATTATTATTAATTATCATCCGACTGACTGACGCGCGCACAAACACACCCAGGTCCTCACTAATAATTAAGTAGCAGTGGTCGTACACAGCATGAAAATAAAATAAAAAACACAGAAACAAACATATTTTGCTCTGCTACGGTACGTGTTGTCTGCACACACTACTCGCTTTCGCTGATAGCGCCCAATAACATGTATTTTTACAGGAGTAATGTTAGGTAACACTTAACTTAGGTTTCCTTTATTGAGAAAATAGGAACGTTTTACAGACAAACCATGACATTTCCCACTATTCCGAAATCCCGTTTTTGTTGACTTACTTTACACTCGCTGAAAGGTTGTTGGTGGTCACGGAAGTGTTACCCCCCTTCGCGGAGTCTTTTTTTTTTGTCTTCAATTATTCTACCGTCAACATCATTTAAAAATGCAAAATATGCCCAGACTTCTGATCTTGTTTTTTTACTGGGGGGAAATCTCTGGAGCGCAGGTGTCTTCAGCCGTGTTGTCACACGACAGGGGAAACTGCGCATGCGCGCCCGCTTCTGAGCGAGTGCCGTTCAGGTGCCGCTGCTTCTTCAGGAAATGAGCAGTATCACTGAGTTTTTTGGTCATCAGTTGCGGTAATCAATCACGGTTTTAACGATAATTAAAATTTGAAACGGTAGTACTAACCGTCGGGAATTTTACCGCGGTTTATCGTCATACCGGTAATCGATACATCCCTAGAGCAGGTAAATGACAAACAATAAAACAGCTGCTGACCTCTGAACTCTAGACCCCTAAGCTGAAAGGTGACCAGTCCGTTGCCGATCTCAATGATATGCACCAGAGCATTGAGGTAGTCTGAGGCGAGGATGAAGCAGTCCCCTGTGCTATAGTTGCCCCAGCGACCAAGCAGCAGGTCTCCACACAAGCTGTGCTGCAACGAGCGCGTCAGGTGCTCATAGAAAATCGAATTGAGATTGTTGTCATCCGCACCTGTAGGAACAGCAAAGACAATTACCATGGCTACTGAACCACAATACATTCAAGTCAACGGGGAAACTATGACATGGTGTGAGAATATTGTGGCATTACCTGGGTTGCGGTCCAACTGAGTGGCAAGTCTGGTATTGGAATGATCGACCCGCTTGGTGCTGTAAACATGACAAACTAGTGTTAAACCTGAACAGAGACAAACATCCGAGTAGAGTTGTGAAAGGAAAAGCTGCTGAATGTATGACAAATGTCACCCAAATAATTTAATCATCTACTTAATAATACAATATATTAAAAAGCAACTATGATGCAAATATGCATGTACGGTATGGCAAGTATTAAAAACAGGTGACATTTTGAAACAATACTTTAGGGTGAAGTCACCAAACCTTCAATGTTTTCTTAGATTTGACTGCTGATTTGTGGCATTGAGTTTAACTCTTCTGTGACCAGTAAAAATGGCTGCAGTTGAGGCTCACTCCTTATTAGACAGGGTCCTAGAATTATCAAAATGCTGCTTGGGGCGCTATCAAAATGTTGTTCAAGCTCTGGAGACCCAACTGCACAGATAATTTAATCAAAAAACCTACTTGTAGTCACGCTCCCAAAATTTTACAGGTCTTGTGTACGAGGTGACAAATACAGCACTGCCTAGGACAGGATTGAGAGGGGTGGAAAACAGGGCAGAGAAGACAGCCTGGACAAAAAGCACAGCAGAGTCTGAATTCAAGTGAGTTAAGGACATATCATCAATTAAGTCATCAGTAATGTGGCAAGTCTAGTCTAGGTGACTTGAGTAAACACAGTATAGTATTCATACAGTAAGAGAACAACATCATAACAGAAATATCATGTGCAATAAGGCAATTTAATAATATTAAATTTTGCTGTTGCATTCAAATGTATTATATTTAACAGTGGAAACTCGGGTGTTATTATGGTCAACACACAAGGATACGAGGCACAGCAAAGGGTTGAGCGAATGCATGGAAGGCTGATCCCCAGGTGATCTGCCATGGGGCGATGTAAGTCAACACAAAGCGAAGTTTGTACAGCAGGTCCCACATCTGAGAGTTAAGAGAGTAAATAAAATGATATGAAGAGAACGCATCACAAACAAAAAAAATTATATTTGTGATAAAAATCAATCTGACATGTATCAAAGCTGATATAAAGAGTGCCCAGACCTTGCTGAAGAGAATGGACATGAAGTAGTAGTCGATGAGGAAGGTCTCTGAGAAGTGTGGATAGTCAAAGTGAAAGAAGAGTGTTGTGAAGCACAGAGTGACGTACTGCTGTGATGGCACACAGAACGAGGACCGCAGCAGCTTCATGCCTGCTACTGAGATGAAGAAAGCTCGGCTGCTGGAGGCAACAAGAGAGATGAACAGAGAAAGATGGTCAGTGTCACCAATTGACAATAACAAGTAAGTCAACCTTCATGTAAAGGTTTGATTTAAAGTAAGGCTGGATTTTTCAACTAAAGAGACACAAATCAATTTATAGTCCAAATGGTCACTTAAACATTCACACTGTAGGGTGAAAAATGTCCAGTCAATTAAACTAGATTGAAAGTTTGGATTACAGCTAGTTTGAGTTATAAGCACTCAAATCTATCACAGGAACATTCACGAAGAATTACATTAAAACTGCAGCTGCCACTGGGCTACAATTTAAATGAAAATGTATTCACCAATAGATAGGCTGCTGTAAAGACCTGGTTACCAGACTATAACAAAACAAAAACCACTGATAAAAAATATTTTCTGTACCTTGTGGTACTGAGTGCACCCTGTTTCAGCATGTCTATTCATTTTATGTTCTACAGTTCCAAACCACAAAGCCAACACAACATATCCCCAGGGAGCAGAGATGGAGAACAATATAAAATATGGATGTGAAGTAGTTTGGAGACAGAATAATGAAAGGCTTACTAGATGTCCAGCTCTTTGTGGTTCTGGCCTACAGTGCGAGCTTCTGTCGTCAGGGAGTTAAGCACCACTGCTGGGTAAATGAAATACTTCTCCACACACTGAAGCCATGCGTACAGCTTCTCAAACCACATCAACTGAGCAGCATCTGGGGGAAATGAAAAGAAAAACAAATAAACTTACACACTTGTTTTCCCAGCTGTGAAACAAATCGGACATAAAATGATCTAAATTGAAAGACATTTTGAAATATGAATGACATTTATATGAGCGGATCTGCTGAGAATGATTATAGCTCTTAAAATGTGATTTCTGCTATTAAGTAATAAAGTTAATTGAATTACACTTTTTATGTCAGTGATTTCCGAAATATTAGGGTGCTTGTTGCTTAAAAATAAGTGCATATTTTGATCCATTCTGCACTGTGTACAGCTCCACAAGAGATGATTGAGGTTAAGCGTTTTCCTCAAGAGCACTTCAACAAGAGACCCAACTGTTTTTCATTTACTCCATGCAGCTTTTCCAGCAGGAATTCTCACATTGTACATGTACACATGCATGTTTTCTGTGTATGTGAGAAAAAGGGCAATGAGACACTCACCTCGAACCTCAAACTGACTGTACTCTCTGGAGCGGAGCACAGGGTGAGCCAGGCAGAACCATGGCAGCTGTTTGCGGAACTGGGGCAGGAGATAGTGAGTAACGAAGCCAATAACCCCGGCAAGGATGTACAAGACGAAGCTGAGAGCAGGCTGTGGATCAAGAGCAAGAAGAGGAAAATTACCATGAAAAGTCTAAATGGCCATTTGCCACTGAAATGTGGCAAGAAATAAGATCATAGACTTTGCTCCAACTAACCTGTAGAGCGATGAAAACTGTGCTGGCACTGATGGCAAAGGTAATGACAGCCATGAGGGGACACATGACGAGGTCTGAATGAAGAATCTCCTTCTACCAAGAGAAAATGAGTGAGCACAATTATACGACTTCAGAATTAATGACACTATGAAATCAAAAGGTAAAACCGTCGGCCTGTGAAGGGTTATATTTACCACAGAGTTACGCAGCTTCTCAGGAAGAGGGTCCTTGATCTCCACAGGGGGTTCATCTGCTATGCGGTTCTCTAGCTCAGGGAATAATTTAGACCGGACCAGTGACCTGATGTAAGACGTAGAAGACATAAAGTATTACATCATAGTCTTCATTGACTGGACTGTGTTGTGAAAGCAGTATGTTGGTAGCACAGCAACAGTTTCTATCCTCAGTGTCTACACAAGATGAATTCAGGAGCACTTATCAGAGAGGGCAAGTTTGATGGTACAAAGAAACAAAAAGTCAATCAACATCTAACTTAACTATGGTTAATATATTGAATTGATGTTTAAGATTTTCTGTGCCTGATAGCATGGAAGGACATGCTTACCACAAGATGGTGGGATCACTGCTTTGGCGGCTGAGGTGGTAGGATAAGGCCAGGAGTAGGCCACAGAACACAGAAAACAGAACTGGCACATGAGCGTCCCCCCACGGTGCCTAGTTAAAAAAAATAAATAAAAAAAAATAAAGATATGGCATTAAATAGTGTCCATGTCCTACACGGACTCAAAGCTCTGAAACAGAAACCCTACATCTATGCACAGCAGGTCGGTTCCACTTACGTTGATAGCACCGAGGCAAAATCCATACAGCAGAGCAGCCACCAACACGCTGCGTATGAGGCTAAAGAGAGATGAAAGGGGGCTGGTGGTGGCTGAGAACAGAGACGCACAGGGACACTCAACAAGAAGATAATCACAAGTAATCATGTTTCTAAACTGACACATTTCCTAACAAGGTATTTTTATCACTGCAATCCTATTGCTGTGGAAATGATCTTACCAGTTCCACCAAAAACGTGCATGTCAATCTGTTCCAGCAGACACATCATAAAAGTATTGACCTGAGGTAGCAACCCAAACAGGAAAATCACCGGGAAACACAAGGCAAAGACTGTTGGGCAAAAGAAAGACGTATTTCAACAAATTAGTGGGTGGTGGAAAGACAAAGATTTTTGTCCATTTAGCTAATTCAGTTTCATGGTCCTTAGGTTGTTTACGCTAGCTCATTGTCACATGGTCATGAGGTATTGTTCATGTTACCAGAAAACAACTAAGCTTCTCTCCTATGACATGACAAAATATCTGCCATGAAAAAACATACATGCTAACACAAACTTAGTATGAGTGCCAACCTGGACATCTCTCACAATGCTGATGTGTAAAAACTAACCGATGAGCATGTCCCTGACACAGAGCAAGAAGTTGGCAGAGAAGAAGGTGACACCATAGAGGGAGAAGGGCTGCAGGCTTCCAGAGTGCCCAGACAGGTCAAAGATCCAGATCATCACGCAGCACAAGCAGAAGTAGACTGGTCGACTATACACAATGATCCAGTTATGGCCCTTTTCAAAAGAAGACGACAAGAAAACATAACTTCCTATGTTTTTTACACCTAAGATGTGTGTGTAGACACTCTTTAATTCTTGTTGTCCAGTTTACACGACGTTCATATTCTAACACAGGGATTGCAAAAGACAGTTTAGCTAAGATTCATGTGTAATATTTAAAAAACAAAACGAAGAGTACTCACATGCATGGGAGAAGCTGCATCTGGTTGAACACTCTGAAATCATAAAGGAAAATAATTCATGTTTCACAGATTCCACATGCTGTATAATGTCCACATGAATTTCTATTTTCCAATACAAGTATTAAAGTACCATCGACACTCAATAAAATCTTGTCTTCTCTGCCCAGCGCAACACATTTGTAATATACAGGAGATCAGTATATGAAACCAAGAGGTTATGTACCTTCAATAAGGAATACTGGCAGCTAGCAATGACCAGGCAGAACTGGAACACCCAGATGTCCCTGAAGAAGCCCTGTAGAAGTAGTAGGAACCCCAGGAAGGCCACGAGACTGGCCAGCACCACTGCAAACACATTCTCACCAACACGACGATTCCTGGCAACAGAATTCAGAAATCAATATTTAGAAAATATTTAATAGAAATGAACTTGTCTATTGACAATCAAGTACAGACAAGTTATTAAAAGGTTAAAATTACAAGTTATTACTGAAGTGTGACTCAATTCTCTGTTTAGGACACTATTCCTTCATTATACAATAGCTCTACATAGGACAAAAATAACCACTGTCGCACAGACACAGAAACTGCAGTCAAAACCCATGTTACAGATATACAGACCATGTGACTGCCTTAGGTTTACAAATGTCTTTGTGCTCCTGGTTCAAAGAAAATGACTCACTTTGCTCACAACTTGAATAATTACTTGAAATATCATAAACAATTTAATCCAGATATAATAAATTGTTTTTTCATAGATGAGACAAAGACAGAAATAGGAAAGGACATTAAACAATGCCTTATTTGATGACAAATTTCTATTATTCTTTATATATCAGTCATTGAATAGAGTGTAGAAAATGCTTTGTTTCTTTGTTGTAAACATGGTAGAACAATCACCTTCCTTATCTCCTGATCCCACCAGGGTCTCTCTTACCTGTCCAACAAGGCCAGAAGAGCCAATCGATCATATCGAACCCGCAGCCACTTCCCAGGGAGTACCCAAAAGCGATAGTACTGTTTGGGTTTAGCTTTCTCTTCAATCATCAGTGTGTTTTCCTGGGACTCTTGTAAAGACTCATGATCTGGATCAAACTAGAAATAAGGTGGGGGAAATCAGTGAGGAAACTTTGTGGTACTTCAGTTTCTTGTTAAAGAGTAAGGATTAATGTGATAATAATATAATCTGCCAAAATAGAAATCATACACTGCTAACCTCAGGCATTTCCAGAGGTACCCTGCGCACCTGCATGCCCTGTAAAACAGGTCTGGGCTGTAGCATGGACAGGACCGGTGCCCCTTCCTGGACCTCAGTGGAGGTGAAACTTGAGGACTGGGATTGCCTTTCCCTTTCACTGCAAATGTAACATATTTATGTTATGATTTTTTTTTATGTCATTTTGGTCTTGCTTTATTACAACAAATGTAAACTTACAGTATAGTCTTATAAGAACAAATAACTTACTGAACTGGGTCTTCATAACCACCTCCAGCAGGACCAAATGTGTAGGACCTCTTCACGCCTGATACACAATAGAAACAATACTGGAATTTAACTTCAACAGGGATCCATAACATTTTACGTGAATAAAATCATCAGAACCCCCCCAAAAAAGCAGCACATGAGGAAAACACTTTGATGGAGAAGAGCGAGCAAGCACATGTTCCAAAATACAGAAACTGCATCTTTCAAGCCACACTCACCACTTTCGTCATAAAAGTAGTGCACTGCTCCTTCAGATGTGTCATCAAAGGTGGAGGCCTCATGGATGCCACTGCGAGGCAATAGGAGTGAGGAGGCAAACTGTAAGGCTGAGGGGAGTGTGCGTGTCCGTGAATGAGAAGAGGTGCGAGCTCGCTGGAGGTCTTGCAGGCTTCATTAACAAAACACAAAAATGTGTTAATGATATTTCTATATTACCTTTAAAATGTCAATTTGTTTGTATAAAGTCTTAAATCACTTGGTCCTGTGGAAGCTGGCATGTGCTATAAGGGGTACTTTTAATTAACTACAGTGTTATCATTCATTTCTCTTAAAATTGCTGAGAATATTAATTTGTGGCAAATCCCTAAAATATTTTCCCTCAAACTAAGCAGCAATTTTAATTAAGATGACCAATTCTGACAATAATTGCTCTGCAAACTTGCTGACTGGTTTGACTTCTGCAGACTGAGTAAAGTTTGGATAGATTACAAGGCAAGGTTGAGGCAAAGTGTCAGCGACAGTACAGCTGGTTCTCAGGTTTGCCTAGTTTACCGACCTGGGAGGGGATCCCATAGTGGACGGGGGCGGTGTAGGGTTGCTTCCAGCATTGTGCCTCCTGCGAATGGCCTGGGTCCTCTTTACACTGCTGACTGAGTCATGTTTGCTTCCATCCTCTGGAGCCATAGCTGTACAAGGGTTATTAGTTACATTAGTACAATGGTTTACATTACAGTGTCCACCATATACACAAACAGGAACCAATATCACTGCAACATCTGCCTTTTGACATAGTGTATGTATGTATTCTATGACAAAATGAAAATGTATATGCATGACACAAACACAAATCAAACTCGAATATCACTGCATCCATTCAGGCATTGGAAATCTCACAGGGTCCATATGAACAAAGTTAAAGCTTAATGGTGCAAAACATTGACCGTCAAATGTAGCGTAAAAAGAATACACTCTTAGTTTTTGCTTCAGTTAATTACAGGTTAAAGCATATACACCAGAGATTTTAATCAATACATTCACATATGCATGTCCTAATTTCATCAATTTAAGAAATGTTTGACTGTGTATATACATAAAAATAAAAAAAGCAAGGCAGATCATTTCCTTTCCCTGAAATCTGCTTTCCATTATGGTCACAATCAATAAATGAGGTTTACTTTTGCATTAGAGACAAAGATTAACCCTCAGAATGATAGTAATTATAAATCACACTCTTTCAAACTACTTAACTTGCTCAGTGTCAAGATCTGTGTCTGGCAGCAATTTTCATTCAATAATCATGCAACACTTTCCCTATCATTATAAGACATAGCTGCAGTGCATAAGCATTTTTGTGCAGCGCCTTAACCAAATAACTGGGAAAAAATCTTGCCGACTCCTGCTATTCTACTGAAGGTTGAAGATTGGCCCTTATATGAGGGAGTATTTTTTTTTTTCACTAGAGGTATGTCAAAAAAATAAAATGAGGGTCACAATTACACGTAGATTCAGCAGAATGGAGCATGTTCCACTAATAGTTATCTTTTCTAGAGTGCAGTTTAATTATGCATAAAATTAAGTGAGTCTTTCAGAGGTAATCAGCTGTAAAACTTGTTAGTTTTCCCCGCCCCAACATGGCCTAAGTCCCCTGAGTTGGGCTTAGCAATAACCCACGATATAAATTCCATCAATCTCAATATAGCAAAAGTTCAATGTATATCGATATAATGTTTTTGCATTTCTTTGAGGAATAGCATGTGTAATCACTTTGAATGTTTCACCTTACATGTGTGAAATCAGCCTTTTGATCGTGTGACATTTATTATCTCTCCAAAACACACTGTTAATTAAGCCACCTTACCTCCTCCCACAGCTCCTTCCTCAACCAGGTCCCCTGCCCTCCAGCCCATCTGGTTGCCCGTCCAAGAGCCGCCAAGAGAATCCAGCCGATGAAGAGCTCCAGGGAAGCCGTCAGTATGAAAAGTGCGGGCTTCCAGATCAGACTTCGACATGGTGAGAGTTCGAGGTGCAGGAGTGGAGGTGGAGGGCATTGAAAGCAGGGTAGAGGCCTGAGCAGCAGTGCTGCTCTGGCCTCCACCTGCCCCATCCATACTTAGGACTCTTGCATGAGTCTTAGCACTAGCCGTGCTAGAAGAGCGCTGAGCAGCACGAGAATGAGAGGGGCCAGCAGTTTCAGGTAAATCCCCTTCCCCTGGAGTGGGCAGCTGAGCAGCAGGGGGGAGTGGGGATGTAATGCCAGTGTTAGCAAGGTCTGGGGAGTAGCAGGAGGTAGAGGAACTTGAGTCATCATCATCATCTTCATCATCATCATCATCTGAGCTGTATCGGTGCTGGGAGCCCAGACTGGAACCAGCGCTCATGTCACTCCCATCATCCTCGTCACTAGAATCTTCAAACAGACTTTCACTGTACGCCTTGGCACCCAGTCGGTTGCGCACTGGGATGTAATCTCTGTGTTGTCTATGATTGTGGGGACGCCTGTACGAGCCACAGTCAAAACTACTGCTTCCTGCTCCGCCTCGTCTTCTTGGAGCTTTTCTCCGCCCTGGTCTGTGCCCCACACTACTGCCACTGGCCCGCAGCAGCTTCAAGTCTTTAGGGCGCACAACCTGCTGGGCTTGCAACGCAGGCTGGTCAGACAGTAAGAAAGGGGTAGATGATATGGGCAAAGCAGGCTCAGAACACACTAAACCCAGGGCCAGCCCTGAGGGCACCGAATTGGCCTGACGAGAAGGGGGTACAGGGGGAAGTGGGATATTTCCGTCTAAATCACAAACTTCGGATTGGCCACTACTTGAAGGGGATGAGTTCTGGAGAGGAGAGGGCTGTGCAATATCAGAGGGCACAGGGGTCAAATCCTCTTCTTCGACAAGTGTTCTGTCTAGCCCCTGGCTCAGAGAAAAGTCTTTGGAAGGTGAACGCAGTAACACACTGTCTGACAGGTTGTCTGTATCACTTCCACCCTGTCCTACTGGGTCTTCTCTAGGCTCCACCATGTTTGAGCCTATTGCTTTAGTGGAGGCAGAAGACTGTCCATCTGCAGGCTGTGACTGGCTGAACGAAGGGCTTTCCAGTTGAGTGGAATCAGTTTTTTCACTGCGGTAACTGCTAACAGTGCTCAGCGTCTCACGGTCTGTGGTGGTTCCACCTGTACTAAAACAGCTGTCTGTGGATCCGGCCGCTAGTGCCACCCCACTGCGGCTGCCTGGATGCTTAGTCCCAGGTGCAAACGCCACAGGGTCAAGGCCCAAACCCAAAAGATTTTCACTCAGCTCTTCACTTAAGCTGCTCTTTATAAGAGGGCTGAGCGGGGTATCCCCCAGACTCTCAGATTCAGCAGAGGGGCCAAGGGGAGAATAAGACCCTAACCCATTGTCCTCAGGACTCCGCAGAGACAGTTGTTCTGGTAACTCCGCCACTTCCTGCAAGTGGTCCTTCTCACCTCCATCTTCTTGACTGGAGGGTGAAGGAGGGATAGACAGACATTCTCCAGGCTCCCCAAAGCCAGAGAAATCACCTCCCAAACCAGCAGCAATGCGGGACTGGATGACACTGGGCGCTCCTGTAAGACACACCGAAATCAGCTTAAAATAACATTATACACTGTAACACAAAAATTAAACTATACAATACAATAAACTACTTTCCTTTATCTACAGAGTTAAGACATTTAATGTGTAGTGTATTTGAACACTTATAATCTGGACTTCTGATAGAGGCACAGTCAGACAATAATCAGCTCACGGGATTTTGTTCAGTGATAAATAGCAAACTTACGAATGGTGTCCAGAGAGGTTTGTCGTAAGATTTCACGGTGAGCCGATGTAACAATCATGTTATTGCTTCCTTGTTCCCGCATTAGCTCTTTGATATCTGGGGTAAAACAAAACAAGTCACTCACATTATTTAGAGTGCTCTGACAGACAATTAATTTAATTGTGTAAGGACATTTTACAATAAAAGACATCAGGTTGAGGTACCTACCCTTAGTGCCTCCTGTATCCTCCAGCTGAGGCAAAAACTCCTAAAAGAATTAAAAGAATAAACAAACTCAAAATGCAGAGTCACTCCATCAATATAATGTTGTACAGTACCACAGACAAACATTAACATCTCAAAAATTCTGACAAAGAAGTGATGGAAGGAGTAGAACTGCATGCTACTGAAAAATAAAAGAAGCCTCACCGACACCTGGTTCAACCCAAACAGCGAGTGCTGGGAGCTACAGCGCACCGGAGGTGTTGAGTTGACCTTTCGAAACACAGTCATCTCTACACCAATATGACTGTCCCTGTGAAAAAAAAGTGAAAAAGTTACACAAACATTCCTCATCATTGCTCTCATATTTTTACAATTATATTCACAAAAACTATGAAGAACAAGCAAAAATAATTACACTGCAAAACAGGAATTTCAAAACTTTCTCCACAATTACTTAGAAAAGAGTAATTACCTGTGGTGGTTTCCATCATGGACACCTGAACCTTCATCTCCTTCTTCTGTTCTTGGGGCGTCAGCTGTGAGTGAGGCCTGCTTCTTCTCTATAATCTCCCCAAGGTCAAACATTGCATGAAGCCGGAAGTTCACGACCTTAATGGCTGTGAAAAACACTGCCACCACAGCAGAATAGACTCCTGCTATGACCAAGCTAGGAGGAAGAGCCTGATAAGGAGTGAAGAAACAATAACTGAAACTGAAACCATCTACAAAAATGAGGCAATACAATTCAACTCTGGGGAATGAGGGCCAGCAATTATTTTCATCATTCAGATGAAAACACAACACAAAGTAATTATTGGTTTCTCCTTTGGTGAATGTGCCAAAATTGTGTAAAACTCCTGTCCAGCTTACATGTCCAGTAAATTACAGCAATGACACATCACATCAAGAATTATTTATAGGATTGTATGCCTGACATGAGTGGTCCCATCATTCGTCATGAACTGCTGAAAAACTGTACTTACCATATAGAGCAGAAAGGGGAAGGCCAGAAGAAATATCCAAAGGTAGAGGTGGAAGCAGTTTGAGAAGGTGCTCTGATGGGGGTCCACATACCAGCCCCCTGTGAGTGAGGCCCACACACCCTGCCTCAATATCTGAAGAGCTTGGGAACCCATCTCCAACTTCAGGTTCACCCAAAAGCTGAAATACTTCCTCCAAGTCTGTAGCTCAAAAAACTGTGCAGCAGTTCGAGCCACAGTATCTTGTGTCTACGATGGCACTTCCATTGGGGACGGCAGATTAACCAAGACTGTTTCATCAAGGACAAAAGTTCTGAGTCTTGGATATGTATGCATCAGTTGAGGTCAAGAATCCTTGCACACTCTTGTCCCCTCTCTGCACCCGCGTTGCCACACTGTAGATGAGTCCGTGTTGGGTTATCAGGAGAATTACTTTTAGGCACATTGGCAACCCACTCAATGTATTTAAAAACATTCATCTGTAAGAAAGATTAAAACTGGTTAATTTCTAAAATGACTATTGTTCTATAATCGATGGTGAATATGACAAAAAAAGTTTATGTCCATGTAACAATTATGAAAATTAGTACAGCGATTTGAAATCTGTTTCATTTAACTTCCTTAAATTGAGCATTATGAAGCTGAAAAACAATTTCCTGTTAGTCTTGAATACCTACAGCAAAATAATATTTAATTCTCGATGAATGAGACATTAAACCCGATGATAATTTCACTTTAAATGTCTACATTTGAGCAGACCAGCTACGATAGTCGGGCTTGTAAAATCAAAAGGAAAGGTGAGGCTGACATGGGCTGACACTGGCACATATTACAGCAAATACGATGTATTCTGACCAAAACAGTGCAACACAGGAGCTCCACAGCATGGTTTATAAAATGCTTTCGGTGTCAGAAAGGATGACATTGCCCAAGTTTAAATGTCAAAGGCACACTGAATACTGTGCAAGACAGATTAAGTTTTCTGCCTGACATTAGCATGTTAACATACATTTAGCTTAGCTCACGGACATATTTTGTGCGTTTCTGCTCGGTAGAATGTGCCGTGTTTCACCTCAGTGAATATGACGCACACATCCAACAGCAGCACTGGTCAATTTTAAATGAGCTGACAAACGTTAAACATCGCTAGACTGCTTCAAACTAGTCACCGGCTAGTGCTAGGCCGCATATATCAGCACTGGAGCCAGGCTAATGTTAGCTGAGTGAGTGAGTGAGTGAGTGAGTGAGTGACTAACTAACTAACTAACCAACCAACATCCAGCCTGCAACAGCAATTTAGCTTCATCGACTGTCGCTAGGTGAGCGTTGGTTTAGTTTGTCATTGGCTAACGCTGGCTTTGGTTAGCATGTTAGAATTGTGCTGATAAGTTTCCATATTTGATGGCAGCATCGCTTACATTTAGCATTAGCTGTCCAGCTCGCCTCATATCCTCCTTCCGCGTCCAGTCCGTGCTTAAGAACGAGAAAGAAATCTCGGAGCTTTCCTTAGCAGGATGCTAGCGGGCACGGCAGCCGCCTGTCCAAAAAAGTCTAGCTTCACTCGGTGTTGGCGTCGGCTAACTTCTCACTGTTTCCAGACAACCCCCTCATCCTCTTTGGCACCGGAGGCTCCTGGACACGCAGTGGGGGCAGGTGTCCTTCTCTCATGGCGAGAGAACCACTGAGGTGTCCGCGCACAAACGCTTCAGCAAGCTAGCTACCATGGGAAGCTAGCGCGAGCTGACGACGAGTTGGCACGCGCACGCGCACTCGCACGGGCCCCGATTAAGAGAGAGAGACCCATGGCACTGATTGGTCGTATGTAATGACGTCAGTGTCCAAATATTACAATCAAACAAGTGAAGGATTACAGCTCATTGTTTGTTATTTTCTGTTCACTTTTCTTTTCTATTTTGTTTTTCCCCTCATTTTTTTGTACGGTTCTATTTTTTTATTTTTGTAATATTTTCCAGGCAAGTACAGATCTGCTGTTCTGTATATTTGTTATCAATAAAGTTTGTTTTAAAAAAGTGGAAAAAATAGGTCTGGCACCAAAATCAAGTGAGTGACAGAAGAGTTTTTTTTAATGTAATCATAGAATATCTTCAGCAAGGCAAAATAACTTTAGACCTGGGGTCTCACACTGAGCGTGTAGTCTGGTGAATGTATTTCTGAATGTTTACATCATATCTGGTGCACAAAGGCCTCCGTAGTTTCCCTGATGTGGCTGGCAAAGCTTGGGCTGAGCGTGGAAGTCTCCGTATGCCAGATTCTGCATTCTCACCATTAGATGTCACTAATTCTGACACAGCAGACCTAAAAATAGACATTAATTGGAGAACAGGCTACCCATAAAAGAACATAACTTATTTATGGATGACGTTCAAGCGTAGGTGCATAGAAACAGCTGTTTGCCACTTGTATCTTCTCCACTCCAGTGCAACAGCGTAGTTCTATAGTCACACATACAGAGTCTTGTTCAATAACTCTGGATGAGATAGATTTCTATAGATTCACGATGGTTAAACTGATTGGTCAATATTCTCTTATGACCGTGCAGTTAACAAAAACACTTCTCATATGTGATGATGATGATGATGATGATGATCTCAGGCTGGTCTATCTACTGCTGAATAAAGTTTTACTTACCTGATGTCAGTCATGTCATTATATCTTTACTTTTAATAGAAAATGTAACAAACTCTATATAACCACCAGTGTCTATAAACTCATTTCCTATAATACGCAATTAAATAAACACACAAATATGTGCTGTTTATGGCTGGTTTTAGATAATATGCAAACCTGATGTATGAGGCATCATTCAGCAATAAACAGACAATAATCATTTCTGTTAGTACATCAAAGCAGCTCCAGTCTCTCACACAAACTCAAATTAATTATTAAAGACAACACTGAGGTGACCATGTGTCTGTTGTGGTCTGTGCTTTTATTGTTGTGTTGTTTTTGTCACCTTGATCTTAATCTACTTCTTCTCCGTGGACGGTCAAATGTGACGCCAAGACGTAAGAATACCTCGACCATTTTACACTTTCATTTGTATTATTCTTACAACAATAATAGTTTGTGGGTTTCTGCTTCAGGCAAATTAAACATCAAACTAGAGGCATATCTGCAAATCTGAGTCCAGGTTTGTCAGAGCTTTGCAGGCATTTACATTTTTGTTCAACCTCCATAACACATGAGCTAATATCATAGCAGTTCTCTGCTTGGCCTAAAGAGCTGAGGAAAAGTGTGTAATTCTGTAACTTATGTGGACTTTTGGTTAATGTTCAGGAGATATCTTTAAATAATGTAAGGTGGAACACCTGTGAACATAAATGACATCTATCAATCTATAGATGTCAATCAATCTATACTCAAGTCTAAACTGTGAAAGGAAAGCTAGGCTTGGGTGACCAGAGGAAGGTCAGATAGTTACGGCACAGTGGTTTTTATTGAATTAGACTTGTGACATCTCACTAGTGACACGTCGTATCCTGCAGCCACCCTCCTTGATGCCTGATGTCAACTCAGATCAGACCTCACCTACACAAGACCTGCAGTGACACCACATCTCCGTGATTCGCAGGAACACCCCCACCCCCACGGACTGAAGTATAATCTCTCCAAATTCTTGTCTTTTGTGATCAACGTCACCCAGTGTCATGGAAAAAACACTAAAAATAATGATGGCTGTTTCTGTGAGGGCCTTTATTGTAACCTGTTTTATTTGAAACATGCTGGTCTGTAGTGATGTGGACTATTTCTCTATCATACAGTTCCTTATCTTCTCAGCAGGGGGTAGTCAAACAACATATCAACACTGCACTGTTCTTATTTAAAGGATGGTTTAAATCCTTTAAATATGGTCTTAAACCGTGACGCTCAGGATCCATCCCACATGTGATTAAAACAGATGATCTCCATTCACAGTGGCGAACTTAAAGAAAGATTTTAGTGATGACAGGTAATATTATTGACATACAGTATTTCCTTTCCTGTGATTGTTTCAAAATAAAGGTCAGATTGTGCGTCCTCCTCTAATGCTTTAAATTATTTTATACAATGTTCCTGAGCCTGGTCTCATCATGTCACACATATCGTCTCAGAACATATTTAGATCACCCTAGCTCCGATGATGTCATCACAGCGCTGACTAACACACCAGAGCTACGCAATACTGGAAAGAGAGAGAGAGACAGAGAGAGAAGGGGTGGGTGGGGTTGGCAGTGATGACGAAACTCAAGTGTAAGACACATTTTTAAAACATACTATAACCTGCAATTTATACCAAATGCTGTTTCCTCATGAAACACATGTGGATTTATCCACTTAGCAATAATATCATTATGAATACATTGAGTAAATGGATCCAAACAGATGCTTGATTACCAGTGGACCGATCAATAGGAGCATAAGGTTTTGTGGCTGTGGAACAGTCACCTGTGTTCACATTGTATTTCTTAATGTACACAACAACATTGAGTCATGTTGGCTGAACCTGTCTGCAGCCAATAATACGAGGCAAAAGAGGAATTTACAAAAAGCAACACACAACAAAATTGCGTACAAAGTATATAATCAAGTGTATTTTCATCTCCACGATCTGTACACATATTAAGATCCATGTCACATGAACACTATACAATAGCAGTGAGTGAGGAATGGTATATTTTCTGAGCACTGAGCAGCTCACGTTGAATGGCACTTTCATAAAAACAAAACAGGAAATCACAGCATGAATAAGTAAACGTCAACGTAACTCAACATAGAAAATGGCTTTATATTATTGGATCCATTGAATAGCAGATTCAGCACATATAAAATGCACATGGCAACAGAATAAAACAGCATGTTCCGTCCTCGCGTTGTCGATGCGTAATCTGAAGTGGAAATAATGCAAAAACAAAATAGAACTGCAGCTATCAGAGGAAAGTGTGCTTTTTCTCTGGATTGAAGTAAAATGTAACATTTTAAGAAGAGTGGTAACAAGATACATCGAAATATCAATACAATTCACAAACCTTCAATTAGTCATCTCATAGAATAGTCTTTTAGTAACTAATAAAAAAAAAAACAATACATGTTTGGCTGTTTTACAAGGAATATCTATGTCTCAAAGATATGTTTACATTTCACGTGTGCTTTTTGAAGTTTTGAAGGAGGGAACGATCAATAGTGAGTCAGACTGTTGAGGTGGGAGAATTCTCCATTCCCAAACAGCAATCGGAAACAAAGCGTCCTCCAGTGTGATTCTGTGTTCCCAGGAAAATCCTGTGAAGTTTGAGCTTTAGTGATTTTCATGTTGTGAGAAGCTCTTTTCTTTTTCAGAGCTTTTCTCAATCCGCTGGCCTTTATATGTACATACAAGCACCGTGGAGACTGACGAGTTCACAATGACAGTGATGTCTGACATGAACAATGGTTCTGATCCATTATACTATATATCGTTGAATGATTCTATAGTTCTGTTCAAATTGCTGTATTTTAAGAACAGCATGCTTCACGTATGATAGTGCACCGTGAGTGGGGAGTTTTTAAAAGCACACAGCATCACACGCGTGCTGCAGAGATAAAGGCGTTCCTTTTGACTGTCTACCATAAAAATTCAATAATTGGTCTGCTCTGCCTCATATACCACAATGGGGACATTGAGATTTGTTGAGACAGAGCATTACAAACAAGTACAAAGAAAACATTTAGGCAAATTTGTCTGCGCTCAGCTTTTTCTCCACAGTACCATGTCCATGCTATATACAAAGCCAAGATGGATATGCTTCTTCCAGCTTGTTAGAAACATAAAAAAAGGTATACACTGATAAAGAATCTCTGACTGATCCTCAACAGTTCATCACTGTGAAATGTCACTGATGGTTAACCTGACAGAACAGGGGAGTGAAAGCAAAGCATTCTCTCTCTCTCTCCCTCTCTCTCCCTCTCCCTCTCTCGTCGTCATCATCATGGCGTCAGTACAGACCACTGACCTCTGCGTTCTCACACGTAGTATTCTTTGTCTTTGTTCTTTTTACCCTTTGTGACGGCCTTGGCCACAGACGCTGTTGCTGTGCCTTTGTCTTTGACTACTGCACCGTTGCCCTCCACAGTGGAATTGTTGGTAAAACCGTGGCTCTGGTCCGTCTGGTAGGAGCCCTCGTCCCGATTGCGGTACTTGTACATGGCATAGAGGAGGATAAGAATGCAGAGAGCAGCAGCAGCTACAATACCAACCACCATCCCTGTGGTGCTACTGGACTCCCTGATCACCTCCACGGCACCGGGCTGGCTCATTTCATCTGAGACTGTGGGGTTGGCTGTGGGCACATGGGGAAAATTGGGAGGGTAAGTTAGTCCTGGTGTGTTTCGGGAGGAAGGAGGAGCAGGGGGAAGAAGCACCTGGTCACGGGTGTTCATTTTGCCTGCGGGGATATGCAGCTGGTCAGGATTGGTGGTGGGGACATAAGGTGGTAGGGGACGGGGTTTCTGGCCTCCACCCTCACCAGCGGCAGGAGGTGGAGGAAGGACTGTCCTGTCAGTGACCATGGGGGAGTTATTATTGTAAAAGTCCTCATCATCTGATTCTGTCATTTCCCCAGAGCCGAAGGCCGAGACCTCCACAGGGTCACCACAGTCTTCCTGGTCAGGGGGGCAGGAAGGATGAGGAGGGAGTATCAGGGACTCTTTGGTGGTTTCAAGTGGGGACAGGAGGGTAGGGGGAGGAGGGATGACTGGGTAACGGGTGGCGATGGATGGGGGCTCAAGGGAATCCACTGTTATAATAGGCAACACTAATTCACCTCCTAGAAAGGAAACAGAAAAGGTAGGGGACCCTAAATTAGAACAACACGGCACTAAAATGTTGGCTGAACAGTGAAGTAGAGCCACAGTCTGCTCATGACATGGAATATTAATCTAACATTAGCTGGATTATCAGGGATTGAATTCATCATCATCAAACGTCATGTGTTGGTTTCTTTAAGACCAAGTTCACTCCAGTGTGTGTGTGTGATATCATAATACAGAGACATTCAAGAGGTCACATGGAGACACAAACATACAGGTTGACCCATGAAAGGCAGCAGCTGAATGAAGAGCACATGACAGCAGTCATGGTGAATATGATTGTTATCATTAAATACTAAATGTGACATTTATACGTGTGTGTTTGACTCATTTCAAGGTCATATCAATCATCGATGCACCCTTAATAAGGGCAGAGTCTGATGTGTCGTGTCCTCTTAACGACTGCAGGGCTCCAGACGCGACGCGGCAAATATACAGGCTGATTTCACTCTGTTCTAATTGACATGGGTGAGTGTAGTGTACAACAGCTGTGCACACATGAAACTGTAAATACCGACTCTGGTGTAAAAGTAATAGAAGATGTGGTTTAACGCGGCTGACCCACCTGTTCCCGGTTCACACTCCTCCAGGTCTTCATCGTCACTCGGACACTCGGCCGACGCCACTAGAATATCATCAGAGTTCTGCGGCTGAAAGGAAAATAGATTAGAATAATGCTCTTCATTCTTCTCTCATGTGTTCATAAACAAAGTCATAGCACGACGCAAAGAATGGAAATTCTGAGTTCTTACACAGGTTTTCACTTAATCTATTTAAATAACATGTAACAGCAGGGCTTCGATAAGTCTAGATTGGATTTTAGATGCACAGTGACTCTGAATATGTGAGCAGAGCAGGGAATAGATGGTCCACTAATGGATTACGTGGTTCAATTGGAAATACAGAGAAGGCAATTTCAAGGAAAGTGGACAAGAGCAATGTAATGAAAATGCACTCTATATTTTTCTGCTGATGACATCCATCTAATTGTGCCGCTCTGTGTCAAAGTATGTCCTTTAATGAAAGACTTTTGACTCATGACAACATCAATATCATAACAGTGCTCTTACTACGTATTATTATTATTATTGAAGGGATTTAGCAGATTTAACAGATGAGACTTTTTTAAAATGATATTTAATGATTAAAATCATTTCAGATCCAGCAGTCATTTGCATTGTAGTTAGAAAAGGTTTAAATCATCTACAGAATCTCAACTTTGGCTTTTTATTCATCATCATTTGGAACATTTGAGGACAAAAGTCAAAAGTGTTCTTCTTTATTCTATATTCTGTACAGTTGATCTGACCTTTGAGATGCTCTCCCTCAGGCTGGGTGAGCGCTGCCTGCGGGTGGTGGTGGTGGCCATGGTGGTGGTGGTCTCCATGATGGTGGTGGACATGTCGGACACTGCCAGCGGGGTGGCGGCCGTGGTGTCGGTGGGCAGCACAGAGAGCGAGTCCCCGACCAGACGCAGGTTCCCCTCCACCTGTATGCTGGGATCATTTTCTGCTGCCAGTTTGAGAACCTGGAGACCATTGTAATACAGCCCTGAGATCTGACCCTGGAAGGGCCGACCCCGGTCGTGACCGCCAATTTTAATGGCTGCCTGGCTGTTAAAGATGGTCAACTGTCTCCCTACAGTTAGAGACAGAGAGGAAGAGAAAGGTAGAAGTGGTGCAGCAGACACACGGACGTTTGCAGAGCCTCATCACTCCAACCAGGTGGCCTTTAGTAACTACAACATTAGCAGTAATCAATTCACTTCAAACTCTATTTCGATATTAACTCGAGCGGGGCAATGTTCATTAGTGACAACTTTAAAACATGCAGGTTAAAATCACAGGAGGAGGTTTAAAGTATATTTAGACGCCTATTTAAAAGCTGGGATTGGACAGATCGTTTGGAATTAAGTCAGCAAAGCGTGTTTTTTTCACAGGATATTTTTAAATCTCTTCACTCCAGAAGACATTTTTACATACACTCTGATGACTTCTTTTTATAGACACGGGCTCATTATTAAAATGGATGTCTTCTGTACTCTGATACATTTAAACCACTATAAAAGCCAAAAACTCCTCCCCCCCACTGACTTCATCAGCCATTACAATAATGTCTCTCTCTCTCTCTATGTATATATATATATATATATATATATGGAGAGAGAGAGAGAGAGAGTGTATATAGAGTTTTATATATATATATATATACATATACAGTATATATAAAACTCTCTCTCTATATATATATATGTATATATATACATATATATATACATATATATATACATATATATATACATATATATATATATGTATATACTCTGCTTTGGGTTCCCCTGGACTATTGTTTCACCTGCTTACAGGAACAACAATATCTAACAACACTATTGTCAGCACCTTCCTGATAAGAGGAAGAGGAGGAGGAGGAGGAGGAGGAGGAGGAGGCGGCACTTAAACACTCTGAAAGGCAGTTTTGTTGGAGCGTGGGATTCTCACGGTCGCTGTCGTACAAAGTGAAGACAACACAAGGTGAAAAAGAACAGGGAGAATCATTTGATTTCAGAGGGACTCACATGGTTAGTGTTAATGGTGTTAATGTAAACATCATTTTAGGATAGGAGAGTTATGACTAACATTAATCATAGAATAATTACACACAGCATCTACTTACACACAGAGGTTGAGATGGACGATAGAGGGTTAGACAAAGGTTATGTGCTTTTAGTTATTAGTTTAAAGTTAAGGTGCAGCGTTTCCACAAGGATGACAAAGAATAAATGGTGGGATTGTTAAACCCCTTTGCTTTGACTCTTAATTCCACTCAAAAATGTGTTTTGCTCGTCAAAATTTGGAAGTGCCAATTAAATTGGAGGCCTGTAGGTGTGGTTCAGTTCATCCTTAATTGTCACCCTTGTCCTCTGGCACTGCACCTCTCATGGGGGAAAGGTTATTTGCTAGTTATTTCAAGGATTAATTCATTAATCAATTAATTTTACCTTTATCGAGTAGCCACTCGTCAACTACCCGACCAAGTCTGTATGGGATTCTTTGTCTAGCAATAGCCAGTCGTTCATTATCATAGTGTCCTTCAAAGAATTTGGAGAGACAAGTTAAAGGTTAAAGTCGGCAAGCTGAAAGATCACATGGTTAGAAACAGAGTTATAAAACTAACAGGTTTAACAAGTTATCCATTTTAACCCAGCTATGAGTTAAAATGGATAACTTGTGCTTTATCTATAATTATTAATAACTCTAATTAGAGTAATGTTTAGGCTATTTATAATGTGCTACACTAGTTAGAGCTATTTAGCTATTTTAACAAAGCAGAATATTCTCTAAATACCAATGACAGTAGATTTTATGAAGTGTATAAAAACTATTAATTCAGGTAAACATAGAAATGCATTGCAATGAAAAGGACGAAGAGCATCAACTGTTGCATTTAGACAATCGTCATAAACATCCTGCACTTTAGCATGAACACATTTTAAGCTTTTGCAAAGTTTCACAACACTTTTTCTCCACAATGTAGTTTTATAATATACAACTTTAACTGTAGTGACAGCAAATCAACCAATAATCCACACAATAACTCCTTCTCTGGGAAAGATACATGAACACATATTTCCTCAGAACTACGTTGTGGAATCACAGTGGAACAACACAGAAGCAAGCAGAGTGCAAACAGCATGGATTATCAGTGTGTGACATACTCACAATCTCTTATCTACAGGTAATCTATAAACACGTATGTCATATGAATGATGAGAAGGATTAGGATTAAAAGGTGCGACAGGACATGGCAGAGTGACTCGCTTTAATACGACACAGGCGTGATTATAGTTTACGATCAAAGCTGTACGTTCACTTGTATTCTTAACTAATGCAAACATCAAATGTTACGGCTCATTTCATTTAATGCAAAGAAAGAAACCGTGATTGTTTACTGGTGTGTTTCAGCAGTGATGAGTGAAACACTGTGGGATGTTCTCGTGTGCATCCTGCTTTACCAGCTGATGCTGATTGGTTGTGCTTAAATGTGTAGATGTTTTCATGTATGTGATTGGTTATGTCTGTTTGCCCTTGTGTTTATGCAGAACTAATCAACATTCAGTATGCCATCCATCACCCATCCATCCGAAAATGATGATACAGTGCTTATATTTAAGTCTATCTGCAGTGTTTTACATAACAGTATTATTATATAGTTATCTGATAATTTATGATATTAAAATGAAATGAACAAAATCAGCTGTAAGGACAGTTTATTGACTCTGGTTATTGAACAAATCAAATATTAGGCTGATACTTGAATCACATCAGGGCTTCCTTAGAGACAATCCTACTTAGGCGACATGTATGCATATACTTAGATAAGTTGTCTTACCATGTAGCACTTTAAGATTTGTTTTATTCAAATGTAAAATGCGACGTAAATAAAATGCATTATCATTATCATTATTATTATTATTATTATTATTAATAATAATAAAGAGACATCATGGCTGATAACATGGATGCTCTTCACAGCTTCACGGTCAGTTTTTTACAGCACTTTTCTTGACGACCACTCAAAGATGCTTTTACAGCACAGTTCACACGTTCACACTAACTCACTCACATTTTCATACAGCGACATCAGCATGCTGACTATGTAGCAGGGCCGGGAACCAAACTCACAACCTTCCAGTAGAACGACAACTCACTCTATCGCGAGATTATTATGGTGTGTGTGTGTGTGTGTGTGTGATGATTCCATGAGGAAGTTTGTAGAAAACAAAGATGGCTGATGATCACTGAGCAGCTGCTCCACGCTCTAAGATGCAATGATAGTGTCGTCAGTCTTACCTGGTGGATATCGCTCAATGACTGGATGGTTATCCACCTGGAGAGTGGCGTTGCCCCCGCTGCGCGTGAAGCGTACCACGTGGTACTTGCCGTCATTAACTATGACAGCAGGCTCGTCGATGGTGATGTCATCGGTCCCCACATTGAAGATGACAATGATTTTTCCTTGATCCTGTCGAAGCAAAACAAACACAGTTGTATAAGTTCTAGAATAAAGACGTTGTACGTACTAATGCCAGCGGAGTATGTGGATTCAGCTCCAGGTTTCCTGATGTTTCTCTTGAGCAGCTGAAAGGTCAGAGCTGCTTCTGAAGCTGAACTCATCAGAAACAACAGTCTGTGTGTCTGTCTGCGCCAGTGTGGTGAGAGCAGAGCATGAGAATGAGAGCATGAGGCTACACTTTGTAACTGTAATGAACACATGAACAAAACATGTATTGACCATTTGTATCATGAATGTATAAAAGCTTATATGTTCTGGTTACATTGAAACAGACGCTGAGTGTGTTGAAATGTGACTAATTAACATGTTTGGAAAATGAAAGCTGCACTTTTGCACTTTGTCTTTATCGATTCGCGGCGCTTGTGCATTCCAACACATTTACAACGTCGGAGTGAAATCTTATTTAAAGGGAAGTCAAATGATTATTCAGAGGTTATTGTAACGTAACATCACATTTTAAAAAGCCCATTGTCTAAATGGTGAGAACTTCATTACCATTACAGAATGATAATGAAAAAAGATCATCATGCTGTGAAGTTTCACCATCAAGGACCAAGCGTTTGCATATTTTTTTTATTCAGACACAGCTGGATGAATTACATCACACCTTCAACCAGAGAGGAGAGAGGGAGAACTTGAGTGTTAAATCCTGCAAATAGCTGGTGCTGCTGCTGACTCAAAATGAATTATATTAATTAACACAATTATAATGTTTTATTCTTTAGAAATGTCTTTTATAGAATAGGACTTTTCTTTCTCATGTTGCAATGACTCAAAGTCAAGAAATTCAAATACGTAGGAAGAAAATATGATTTGTGATCTCAGAGCTTTGCTCAAAAATCATATGTAAAAATCATTCTAGAAACCTTTTGAATTTAGAAAATGTTCTGACAAAGTTCTTAAATGTCCCATTCAATGACTAAGCGCAGGGTCAGCAGGAAGTCACTCGTTTCAATTTAAATCACTTACAAACACCTGGGAGGAGTTTTCTGGGCGTAAAGGGTGCACCGCTCATTGATCTGCGTGCTCTCAGATTACCAACAGTAAGTCAGTGAGAGTTGGACTGAGCCAAGGACTAACCCTGCCCTCAGGATTTTCTGTGAATCACCTCTGGCTTCACTGAACAGCGACCTGCTCTGGGGAGATTTGCGTGAGTGAAGTGTTTGGGATGAGGATCCGTACTCTGAGGCTGTGGCCAGTAAAAGATGGATTGCCCACTTCAGATTGATGGGTAGTCACTTCCCCGAGTGGAGGATTTAAGCATCTCGGCAGAGCAGAGCGAGACACTGACGGGCAGATCACTGGTTCACTGTCGCTGAGGCAAAAGACAAAGCTCTCAGTCTACATCCCAACCCTCACCTATGGTCACAAACTGGGAAGTGACGGAAAGTCTTGGACAGAGTCAGAGTTGAGCAGCCTGGACGTCTCCGTGCTGAGGTGTTGGGCTGAATCATGCAAGTGAAGAACTACAGAAGCCGGAGCATAAAGCAGTAAAGAAGAAAGACACAACAATTCTGATATGTGAAGGTTGTGCAATGTATGACAGAGACTGGAACGTGTGAGCGTTTGCTGCAGTCTGCAGTTTCACCACTAGGTGTCACTAATCCTTGCCCCGTGGACGTTTGAACGTCTCCTTGTTCATCTCCTTGTTCATCTCTGTTCAGACCTGGTATTTACATCGATACTCAGTGATCTGATCACACCCTGGATGAGTCTGCTGTGACAACACATGATAAAATACACACTGACGTCATCACAAAGAAACAGATGTTTGCTGCTGTCAGCGTGTGTGTGTGTGTGTGTGTGACAATAAGATTAGTGAAACAATCCTGAGGTCTGGTTTCAGTGATCAGATGAGTGTTTTCAGGACTCGTGGAGCCGTTCACACTGGTGTTTCACATGCTGTGGGCTCTGATGGTAAAACCAGGTCTGAACAGCAGCTTATCCTGCACAAGCAATTCTACACACTTATCCATATTTGAATTACACTTCCCCAGCAGCAAGATTATGAGTATTAATTAAAAAACTCCAAGCTAGTGTGGCCTCAGGTCAAATGAAGTCGATGTCCTTTGGACAAAGAATAACATCTCTGGTGCCAGGCGTTTTCTTTTCTGCTAACTCCGTGTTTGAGCTTTGAAACAGCCCAGAGCAACTTTTGACAGCTGGCAAAGCAACACTAATGCAATAAGTTTTAGTAAACTAATCATCGGTCCTTCAAGTTCACTTTGGTTACTTAAGGCTCACTTGTTTGTGTACGATGCTCGTCTCTGCTGTTAGAGCAGAGTCTCAGCAGCAGCTGAAATCATTTAAGAGAGGACGGATTGTTTTTAAAAGCACAGATTACTGTTGATGGGGGAGAAAGGACCATGGAAGTGATGAGAAGACGTGGACCAAGAGCATAACAAACTCCAAACACAGGAAGAAGGAGAGGAAGAAGAAGAAGAATGATACAAATGGAGAGGTGAGGCTGTGACATCATCCTGAGGGCTCCCAGAACGCCAGCTCCTGGATAAAACGTCACCTATTATCCCTAATCCCACTGGGATTGACAGTCTCCCGCATTCTCATCACATATTCTCTAAATATCCAGTTAAAATGAATTTAATCTCTACAATATTGAGTGACCAAAGCTGATGTTCATTATAATCACGTTTGTCATAAATTGAAAAGAAGCAGAGAGAGAAGCAAAGTATGAACCGTGTGAGTTCTGTGTGAATTCTTACTTTCATGTCAGTCAAAACTTCTCCTCCTCATCTGCTCTTTGGTGCAGCTTTGTTTCTTCAGCATTTCAAACCATTCTGCTCAATCTATTGTTTTTAGTCAGTCATTCAAATCAGAAGCATTCGTTTGTTTCTTTAGTTACAGGATAATTGCTCTTTAAAGCTTGTATGAACCTTGTGTATGCTCTGGTGTCTTCAGATAAGGCAGAGCAGTTTCATCATGTCTGCTGCATGTTAATTTTCCCAAGGGAACCTCCCAAAGGGATCAATAAAGTCGTCTGTCTGTCTGTCTGTCTGTCTGCTTTAATGAAGCATTTTCACAGTGAAATCTTTGAAATAAACTAAATGATCAGTCGTTGGCTAATGTCTTACTTTAAGTGCTTTAATAGAAGAACATTTAATTAAGACTTCTGTTTCTTCTGTTCTAAGACACTGAATTCAATTCATATGTCACCTCACACACAGTGGTGTAGTGGTTAGCACTCTCGCCTTGCAGCGAGAAGACCCGGGTTCGAGCCCCGGTTGGAACAAGTGAATGGTTGTTTGTCTCTAGTTGTGTGTGTGTGGCCCTGCGATGGACTGGCGAACTGTCCAGGGTGTACCCCGCCTATCGCCCCATGTAGCTGAGATTGGCACAGCACCCCCCCGTGACCCTCTGGTGGAGGATAAAGCGGTTAGATGATGACTGACTGACTGTCACTGTCCCTTGTGGCTGGTGTTGATCACTGCACGGCATCTCTCTGTGCTCACCTCGTTTTTCTTAATCTTTCTCATCAAAAAACCCAATGCAGTAAAATGTGGAAATGATATTTTAGAGATAAATAAATGATCTTTCATTTATATAAACTGGCAGCTATTGTGTCATTTTGTCTAAAACAAGAAGCAGATGAACCTGTGATTCCTCTCTGCAGCGTCAGAGTGAGCAAGGACGCAGCAGTCCACAGTGGACAAGGTCACTTTAACACTTTTACAGTTTGAATCAGATGTTTTGTATTTGAGTCCAAACACAAGCACAATGAGCTCAGCTCAAGTTTCTGGAGGAAATATTATCACAACAGGCTCCATGGAAACTAAACAACTTTTCACTTAAAGATTGGAATTGTGAAAAGAAAATTAATAGAAAAGTTCACATGAATCTTAAATGTTTATGTGGTTATATGTAGTAAGTGTATGATAATAAGCTGTGGTTTAATAACAGGTGGCACATCTGTCTTGCAGCTGCACACTGAAAAGCCTGATTTCCCTGAAGATTTCCCTCCTGTTGAAGACTCAACAGAGGCATTCACTTTATTTAGTCCTCTGACTCTACTGTAGCGCCTTCTTAAGGTCATCATTTTAAAACTGTCACACCATCAGATTAAAAACACAAATCAAAATGTGAGCAATGCTAGTTTTTGGTTTGTATTCTCTCTTCACATCAGAAGGAGATGAGTGTGTGTGTGTGTGTGTGTGTGAGATTATTGAGGTAAACTTCTTTTTTGGTTTTAATTTCTTGTTGCTTCTCACGCTGAGTGGAAACCTTTGTCCTCACCTTCACGTCGTCTGAGATGTAGTTTTGATACTTAAAGTTCTTCGCATTCACAGACTCATTGGAATTCATTAAATATGATTTTTTGATCCTCTTGAGAAGAAGCATCTCATTTTCAAGGTAATCCCAGTTATAATCCCAGAAATAGTTCAGTGTGAAAGAATGCAGGTGTGTGTGTGTGTCTGCTGTCGATGATGGGAAACTAAAATAATTCCCTCTGAGGAAACATTGTCACATTTATTGACTATATATGGTCAAAACTAATGTAAATATTCTCCTACAAGATATCAATGATTTTTCCTTCTTCGGGTTTTTATGGATTACATTGCATACATTTATGATAAGTGCCAAACTCTTACTATGTGCAGCTGAAGATAATCTCCAAGTCCATGGGTGCTTTCCACTCGCACCAAAATGGCGTCCTTCTGCTGAGTGCTGAAGCCCACGGCGAGGCGGTCGGCTCGGGTGCTCGGCCGCTCGTTAGGGGCCCAGGTGAACGTGATGAGAGCGCCCCCTTTCCCAAAGATATACGTCGTCCCAGCTGCAGATGGACAAAGAAAAACAGTACATAACTCTTCTAATGCCATTTGTCACCTTTAGTTTCTGAGATCTTTGAGGGCTCCGTTCACTCACAGTCAGTCAAGTTCATGTTTTCAGGATGAGGGGGGTGGGGCATGGGTTCATCACAAGATTTAGTGAAATAACAAAGGAAACCATTGACATAGATTAACAGTCTGTGTCAAACATCCACAGTCATATAAATATCAAGCTTTATTTTCTATCATTATTATGGTTCCCAGACTTGCATCGTATGTGCTTAACGAAGACATCATTGTGTTCTGTGTGTTTCAAACACCTGCTCGAACAGCATCTCAACAATCTCCCGTCTCCTCGAGATGAACGAGGCTTATTGGTGTTGATTTATAATTTACAAGCCGAGTTACCAAAGAAAATCTGCACAGATTGGTGCTAAAAAACAACGATTAGCTGTTTAATCAGACACCTCTCCATGATTCACAGCTCACACACACACACTGACATTTACATGAAAAAATAATGAAGGAAATCTTTCAAAAACACAAGTAAAGTCAGTTTAAACCGAGCATTTCTCATGTTGGTCACGTTGACTGCACTGACGAGAAGAGAAATACTGACAATTATGTTACATGATATTCTGGGACGTTTTAACACCTGAGAGCAGACACTTGTTGTTCCCACTGATACTTTTCATTGCTCAAACCTCTTAAGAGAAGCACTTGAAACTAAATTGTAGCCTCAATTTCAAGACTGGAGTACTTCTGTGCTTGGTAAAACGGGTACTCACACAATATTGACAGGAACCAAATGCTGCTTGGGTGTTTTCTTATCAGCGAACACTTTGTGCAGAAAGCTGAAAACACTTTGCACTGACTTTGAGTTTAATTAAAAAGGCGTTTTCTTACTGAGATAATCTTAATGTCTTTGATTTACATTCATGTCTTTAGTTACATTAAGCTTCTCTGCATCTGGTCTGGTCACACTTTTGTTTTCTACTCCATTCTTTTAGTGACAGACAAAGAAAAAACGTTTCATGACAACATCAGCTTTCAAATTTCAAATTATTACACAATACCTTGTGTGAAGTTTTTTAAGACAAACAGCAAACCGACCATCATCTGGTTTTGAGTCTGTTGATGTTGAACCTGCAGAGTTTACTCAACTCATTAACTCAACTCATCATTTTAGATTTTAATGCCTTAATTGGATGTAAAGGTGAAGTTTATCAGCTAATACTAAGATTCTTAGTGCTTCTAGCCTTAGAATAAGCATTTTACGCAGCTTATATTTGAGCCATTAGAGGCTGCCATCTTGTGTCTCTTTTGTAAAAAGCTCCAAAATCTCCAAAAACCATATTCTGACACACAGTATCACACAAACACAGAATTCAAATTCACTGCAGTAAATCTGTGAATGCTCATTTAAAAACCATCTTCACATTGTTTTACAGATTTAATAGTATAGGATATTTCACCGGAACAGTAAATGTTTTTCAGCTCATGCAGCAGCGTAAAAACGGACAGAACTCCATCCACCCACGTCTGCTGAGCAGGTTTATGTCACGCCAACCTCAGAGGATCTTTGCATACTCAGGAAAAAGGAACGCGTAATACTGACTTAATGTGCTCCACTGTAATATTCTAGTCATTATGAAATATGAAATAGTAACGCACTTTCAGGGAAACATGGAAAGTGTCTGGAGACAGCTGTCCCTCCTGAATGAGTCATCCTGTAACTTTAAAGCATGTCGTTGCACTTGTTCTGTGTGAGTGGTTGATAAACAGGTTTGTTAAGAGTTGTAAACTCTGACGATGGTCTCCTCTCTCGTGGCTGATCAGTGCATCTGTGCTTGAATAACACACCTCCCATGGAGATTCTCAACTAAATAAAATGTGTATGTAGCACATGGTTATCATGTAATTAAGTCTACTGTGCACAGGCATCTCAACACAATAATGAATGAATAGTTACTGTATATAGATGCAGTGAGAGGATATTTACTACTTTCTGTTGCTATCGTTGACTGAAATTATACATTCATCAGCTTTTTACAGGCAACACAATACGTGTCAGTGAAGCTCCCAGAGTGATTGATTGGTTGTCAAGTCTTAATGGAAAAAACCCACAGTATGGCTTGTTTGTGCCAAGATGCATGCTTCCCACTCAAACACCCTGTCCTTCATTTGTGCTTTCAGCCAGCTGCTCATAGGACTTGCAAATATGCAGAGACTCATGGTGAAAATTAGCATCACTCAGTTTAGATGAGAAAAGTTTCTACCACATCCCCCTGAGCTGGCTGCAGAGAGTCCTGAGAATTATCCTTCATGATATGACTTATTATGACTTTTAAGAGGCTGCAAAATAATCATGAATCACACAAATGACAACTGGTGTCAGCTGTGACCTTATAAATACACAGTGAAATGGTGAATTACTCACCATTTAAACCACAGTTTACAGTGTGTGTGTGTGTGGATGAAGATTTTCACAATAAACTTTTCTAAATGAGCTGCAAACTTGTCCTGGGACAACATGACAAAACTATTCAACTATGCAAGAGCAGCACTTTTACAATGACACTGATGTACGTGCACGTCTCTAAAGTGTGTCAGTCTTTGCCATGGTCTGTTGTTGTGGTCTGTTGATGTTTTCACTTCAAAGTTAGAATAAACTCAACACCTTGGAATAGCGTTGGGAAGTTCCACTCTTTTTACTGACTCGCATCTTTTACTCTCGGACAGTAAATTGAACAAATCTTTTTTTGAGTCATTTCGTTCATTTTTACAGTGGGTGGCGCTGTAGCCCTCTTGTGGGCGTTGTAAAAAAGGCAGCGGTTCTCAAACACTTAACACTGAAGGTAACATGGTTTGCTTCAGCTAACAAAGTATAATAAACCAAATGCCACAAGCAATTCAAACCATATGAAACCTAGGAAAGCAAATACACTCCACAATAAAGTGACTTATGCTCTGTATCCTTCCTGCCATTGTTGTTTAACAGCACGATGGTGACTGGGTAGCTGTCATGTGACAAATGAACGAGCACCTGAGGACGGACGCACACCGTTGAGTGAGTCGTGAACTAATCATTTCTGTTTCCTGTCCTGCTGACTGAGTCTATGCAGCTGCCTGCCATGTGGTGAAGGAAGGTACTGCATGAAAATGAACGAATCACTGACTGAGATGACTCATTACTCCAGAGTCATATAAAAGATTAGTTCATATTGAACAAATCGTTCACGAACGACACATCACTACTTTGGAACCAAATCAGTCACATCAATTCAATTTGAGGAACAATTTTAAATACTGAAGATGCATGTTCACTTCAGCGATATCATGGCTGGTGTTTATGCTTCGTTTGCGTTAGCGACAGGAACGCCAACGACTGCACGCGTTAGCGACAGGAACGCCAACGACTGCACGCGTTAGTGACGGGAACAGTCGTTCAGTCGTTGGCGTTCCCGTCGCTAACGCGTGCAGTAGTTGGCGTTCCCGTCGCTAACGCGTGCAGTCGTTTGCGTTCCCGTTCGTCGCTAACGCGTAACGTGCGGTAGTTGCCGATCCGTCGCTAACACACAGTCCTTTGCGTTCCCGTCACTAACATGTGCAGTCGTTTGCGTTCCCGTCACTAGCGCGTCGTTTGCGGCTAACGTGCAGTCGCGCGTTCCGTCGCTAACACGTGTCGTTTGTGTTCCGTCGCGCGTGCGGTAGTGCGTTCCTGCCGTTCGCGCGTGCGAAGTTTGCGTTCCGTCGCTAGCGGCGTGCAGTAGTTTGCATTCCCGTCGCTAACGCGTGCAGTAGTCTGCGTTCCCGTTGCTAATGCGTGCAGTAGTCTGCGTTCCGGCGTGCAGTAGTTTGCGTTCCTGTCACTAGCGTACGGTAGTCTGCGTTCGCCGCGGCGTTAAAAATGCGTGCAGTAGTTTGCATTCCGTCGCTAACATGTGCGGTAGTTTTGCGTGGCGTGCGTAGTCTGCATTCCGTTGCGGCGTGCAGTAGTCTGCATTCCGTTGCTAATCGCGTGCGGTAGTCTGCGTTCCGTCATTCGTAACGGTAGTTTGCGTTCCGTCACTACGCGTGCAGTAGTCTGCATTCCCGTTGCTAATGCGTGCAGTAGTTTGCGTTCCGTCTACCGTGCAGTAGCTGCATTCCGTTGCTAATCGTGCAGTAGTTTGCGTTCCCGTCGCTAACATGTGCAGTCGTTTGCGTTCCCGTCGCTAACATGTGCAGTAGTCTGCGTTCCTGTCACTTCCTGTGGTGTAGATGATGGTGACGCAGTAGAAGAGTTTCACTTCTAGAATAAGGTGAACACATGAATGCAGTGAGAGAGGATTGTGGTGGTGTGTTGTGTCTGTGAGACGTTCTACAGTAAGTGATTGTGCTTCACGATCATCCTGAGGGTAATGTAATATGTGACCTGGAGAAAACTGAGCTCTCTCTGATTGACCTTCTGATGCCCCCGTCTCTTTGCTTTCCCCTTCTGCTTCTCCTGTTGCAGAAAACCAAACCCGATGTGACGACAGTGTCACACAAAACCAGCACTGATTTTTGTTTATATTTGTTAAATTGAGTGTTTAATACCTAATACTTAAAGTTTATATGACTGAAAGAAACTCACTGAAGCCTTTTCTCCACTCATCTCTGTGAAAGCATTAGCCGCTCTTTGAGCACCAACATGGAGACCCTGGAGGACCAAGTGCAGCAGATTTCACTGAGTGCATCGGGAGGATGATGAGGGGTCAGCGTCAGTGCAGTCTTACATTTTACTTGAGAGGAGACGAGGTCTTTGGTACTGATGAGAGCACACTCGCTCACAGCAGTCATAAAAAACTGGTTACACTAAAAAATACTGAGACAAAACCAAACTTATGAAATGTGTTCATATATACATAATTATATAATGTGACTCAACTTGGAATTTAGATATCAAAATGTCACCATTTTATAGAACAATATTAACTAAACACCTTCATTGGCTCCAGTTGAAGCAGATTAAACAGAGTGTAGGAAAACAAATAACCCTAATGTAGAATGTTGAAGTAATTATGTTGATGTATGTTTTTGCTGTAGCTATGTTTCCATCAAAGTGTCAAATAAATGAGCATCGATGTCTAAACATGATGAAATACAGAGTTCTTTTGTTGCATGTTGTGAAAATAGACTTCAATCAGAATTTGAAAAAGCACCGTGTCAAATAATCATGATGGTGAATATAATAGAGATGTATTATTCTTTCTAAAGCACCAACCCATGGCTGTACTCAGGTCTTAATCAGTGCCGTATATTCCCTGGGCCACAACTTCATGGACGTATTTCAATCATTTTGTTAAAGTCAAACATCAGAAGTCTGTGTGAGGACTCGCTGCTCACTGGAACCACCACACTCACACAAAACATGCAATTGAACCTGTGTTTAAGATGAGGAGTGAGGCACTGCAGCAGGGTAGGTGGCCTATAAATAGCCTTAGCCCAGGGACCTCTACAAGTCTTTGACTGGAGCCTTGACACAAACACACAATGCTAGATTAATGCATGTCATACAGTAAATACCATAATACTATAGTTTACATGAAGCCAATCAGTCTTGACCAGTATCTGACAGAATAACAATAATAATAATATTGATGATAATAATTATAACAACAATAATAATATGGGTGATAATAATAATAACAATGATATTAATGATAACAATAACAATAAATAATAAGATGTGTTGCTCTGAAGCACATACTTAAGAACTGCCTAAGGAACTATAGTATCAGTGTCTGCTTTGATGTGTTTTTTATGGCGCGTTTGATCACAGGCTCTGCTGTGCCTGTAAAAGCCGGCTTTGGAATGATTTGGCTTTAATAGCACGGCTGTAATTCATCACTTTGCAACAGAAAAACTGCTGTCATGAAAAAGACACTAGAAATCCATTGGGCCTTCTTTTAATAGGACATAAAAGTGAGTCTTAGGAAAGAAATTTCAAATTGCAATATATGAGGTGATGACTCTCATGTCAGTGCTTTGAAGGAGCCAATTTAAGCAGCACAGCCAATTTGGAGGAGATTGTTGAGGATAGGTCAATACTTTATCTTCCTCCACTGAACACCACGCACATTCTCAGGACGTCGCTCTGCTCCACAGATCGTACTCAAGATGGAAAAGATACTTTCACTAAATCCTGCAGCCATGAAATGAAGCTAATCTATTTAACTCATACTATAATATAATCACCTAATGCCTGTTGTTATGTGCCACTAATCGCAGTATACAGGAGAAATCACCTTTGAATCAAATCTGGCTCCCATACAAAGAGCTATTATGGGATATTACGCAGCTTTAACACAAAGAAAACTCTTAGAGAGCAAACATTTGATTTGTGAGAATTGATTCATTTGCCGTGTAATGAACAGTCTTCTGAGGCCGAGAAAATAAGGCCAGCACCCGTGATAGCGATGGACTGATGAAGAGGATAAATGATGCCCAGATGCTGCAGCACATCCATGGGTGGTAAATGTTCCATCATAGCACCGTATGTCACAAAAGGGCAGGAACGAAACAAAAATCCTCACATGCTTAAATCTAAATCTAATCATCCTCAACCCTCGACACAAAGTGATGCATTAGTGAAGCAGCAAACAGCAAGTGGAGCCTGTTGGAGGGAAACGTCTTACCATGGCCCCCTCTGGTAAGAAAAGGCATCCTGTTGATGGCGATAGGAGCCGTGCCATGCTTATTATGGAAATGGTGGACATGGTGTGTGGTGCTGAGACTAGAAGAAACACGTGCTGTTCCAGTCTGGATGGGGAGGAGAGTAAGCAACGTAAACCAGAAGACGAGTCTTGAACAGTAACTTAGGCCCATGCCAAGGCTAAAGTGTGACCATGTCCTCCGCCGTGCGAGCATCGGGGCAGCTGCAACCAGTCTACTCATGTGTATTAGATCTGTGTGGGACCAGGACAGACCACCTGGCCAAGTTGTAGCCTCTGGTAGTCTAACTTTCAGATGACAGGGCATCTCAGTGGTAATCTGGGCCCATGTCCCTCATAATCCCTCCGGTTTGGTTAGGGAGTCAGAAGGCGGAGCAGAAATATCCTTTCAATTTGTGCCAAAAATCGCCCAAAAAAATGTATTTCAGCAAAGTTAAAATCCAGTCATGACATTCAAGAACATCTGAAGTATTTGTAGCTAACATTGTGTCAAGACAAAATGTCTCCTGCACAGAATCAAAACCAGGAGCATCGTTCACAAAGTGAGCCGAGTGTATCCACAGAGAAGAGATGCCTGTGATTCTGCTTGATCATGACAGTTAGACACGAAGAGCTTCATGCGACAAAGAGTCTCCATCGCCCACAGGTAGAGCTGGAGGACAGCGGAGTCTGTCCACTAAGAAGAAGAAGAAGAGTGTCCGTCCACCGCACAGCATTGCATCAGGATATCAACATACACGCGCAGCACTGACGGGCTGAGGCAGGAAGCTGCGCCGCTTTTGTTCCTCTGTGCCAGAGACGGAGAGTACAGAGGGAGGGGAGAGAGAGGAGAGGGAGAGAGAGGAGGAGAGAGGGAGAGAGGGAGAGGGAGCAGAGAGAGGGAGAGGGAGCAAGAGAGAGGGGAGAGAGGGGAGCAAGAGAGAGGGGGGAGGAGAGGAAGGGAGAGGGGAGAGAGGGAGCAAGAGAGAGGGAGAGAGAGGAGGGGAGAGGGAGCAAGAGAGGGGGAGAGGAGGAGGGGAGGGGAGCAAGAGAGAGGGAGAGAGAGGAGGGGAGAGGGAGCAAGAGAGAGAGAGCAAGAGAGAGGGAGCAGTATCTGCAACAGCGCAGTAAAGGAGAAAATCCACAAAATAAATAAATAAATTCTCAGCAGCTCCACATTCACTCTGTCACCACAGATCCTGTGGCAGAGGTCTTTCTCTTTGTAATGAACGTATGATCGTCCTCCTGTGCTCCACCTGCTCAGTGTCATGCAGTAGAGACTACTGCTGCATCGCCCTCACTGCTGCTCCTTTTCCACCCCCCCATCCTCTCCTGTGTCCTCTCGTCCAGATCTGCTGTTCTGCCTCAGACTGACGACGGTTACCGTGACAGCTGCATCTGTCTGCCTCTGGAGGAGGAGGAGGAGGAGGAGGAGGAGGAGGACAGCGGACTCTCAGGCTTGAGCTGCTGCAGCAAAGACTACGCGAGTCCAAAGGAGCGTTATCTCATTATGAATCCAGGACAGCCGGAATTCCAGGACAGCCAGGATCCGAGGAAAAATAACCTTGGCATGGAGGTGTGGTCAAATAACGCAAGATAAAGAGCTCCTCTAAAAAGACTGTGATCCAGCGAGGCACAGCGTGAGCCTCCGTGTGCGTCTGTGTGCATGTGAATGCGTGTGTGCGCACGTCTGATAAAAAGAATCTGAGCAAATGAGGTGGGGGGAGGGAGGGAGGGAGGGTGTTTGAGCGATAGCAGGAGGGAGGGAGAGACAGGAAGAGACAGCGAAAGAGAAAACAGGCGAAAACAGCGCGAGCACACAGGGAAACAGTGAGGCAAGAAAATGTGTTGTGTGAATAAACACATGACGGCTCGCAGGAAACATACTGCAGAGGGGGAGGAGCCTGATTTAGGTAAGCTGTCTCCCAACATCAGCTGCAGGAGCTACAATGAACATGAATGACACCAACACAAGCAGCTGTCACAATAATATAATGCAGCTGTGTGTGTGTGTGTGTGTGTGTGTGTGTGTGTGTGTGTGTGGGCGGGAGAATACAGGCTATGGTAGGAAATCCATTTTGAAAATATAAAGACTGGAGCTTTTCACTTTTAATATTCCATAATCTCTCAGCCTGACATGCTCTCTCACACACACATGCACACACAGATACATGTTATACATACATAAATGTGTGTATGTATATATATATGTATATATGTATATTAAGATGAATTTGAATATATCGACACCTGAGATGATGAGTGTGTTTACAGAAAGAGAGAGACAAAGAGGGGAGAGACTGGAGGCTGAAGACATGGACCTAAATACCACAATCAGAGCGAGAGCGATTACAGGGGAGCGATGTGCAGAGGGAGGAAGGGAGACTGCATTTATATCAGCTAAATCACGGTCGATAGAGATATCAGCTGGGATTGCCGAGTCGCTTGAGAGGACACGCATGGAAACAGGAGGACGGGGCGACCCATGCAGCAGCACCACCTCTCATAGTGACAAGAAGTCGACGCAGGCCATTACTCCAGCAGCAGAGGGGGTGGGCGGGTGGGGGAGCAGAGCTGACTGAACAAGGAGAACACAGGAGGGTTGAGTGCACAACAACACACACACATTCATCTGCTGCTACTGTCAACATAAAGAAATTGAATCAAGCTGTTTCATTTTGTTCAATCTGAGTCACTGCAGAGGAACGACTTCATCATCTTCATCTTCAACAACCTGCTGTATTTCTTCTGTCAAAGCTCCATCTTCACTTCAACACAGCTGATCACAGCAACCCTTCACACACAGTTATGTGCAAATCAAGCCATACGGCTGCTCGAGGCCCCACTAACCGTACGGTCTGGGGTAAAAGCAGCTCTCTGGCAATAGACACATCATTCAGCAGTGGTGAGAGCTGTCGACAATGAAAGTCCTGCATTAATCAGTGTATGTGCTCCAGGGTTGTTTAACATGATGAAAGCCGTGCTATCTGGTCCACATGAGGAGGAGGAGGCTGCAACCTTGTGTTGTCCTTGGTTACCTAATAAGTTTGGCATCATAGCTGTTCCTGCTCACACAGACACACCTCGTGGAATAAACATCAAATATGAATTTGATGAGACTTTTTCTTCCTCTCTTAGATTTTGAAAATGGGGAGAATCTCTATCTATGATTTGTTTTAAATTTTCAGTCCAATGGATTTGTGTTTTAACATTTATTTTAAAACCTTTTCCATACTCTGAGAACAGTTTGGCAGATTTCTATGCATTTACATAATCCCATTATTGCTGCATGTATGGAATAATGTAGAATATACAAACAACACAAGAACATTGTGTACACTTGCTAATGACATGATGTGAGATGATGTGAACAACGACTTAAATAAACTTAAATGTGCACTCTTTGTTCTGAGACAAGACTTTTCACAGACATCCACAGACTCGCCCCAGGAGGCAAAGTAGCAAGATTAATCATCGCACTTTCACATTAATTACTCATAATGCGAACATGGTCTAAAAGGCATGGCCTGCAGTTGTGATGTTTGCTTGATTTCATTAGGCTCAAAGTGCAAACACCTAAAATAAACCTGCTTTACATGGTGCAAAGTAAAGGAGTGGATAAGAATAAGAAATATCAAAGCAGCCGCAAGAACAGGGTTTTCAATTCTTTAGAAAACACAAGCTTTTGTGATTTGTTTGAACAGCAGATAACAAGTGTACACTCACGACAGCTAAAGGAGGTCACATTGATTATGACTCCATGAAAAGGTCACTGGTTTCACAGCGGACAGATTTACTCACACACCCAGATTTAGCAAGATTTATCACTTTTTTTAACAAGTTTGGTGTTGTCGCCCCCCCGAGTACAGTTTGGGCTTTAAAATGAAAATAACTCTTAGCATGCAGTCGACTGTTAGACTGTCAGATACCATTACACTTGGCTGAGGTTGTTGCTCTTCCCTCTAATCACTCTATTTTTAATAATGAGCCTGAAAAACATCAGCAGAACACTTTGTGACAGTTATATTAACATTAAAGAAATGATTTGCTGTTGCCATGACTTCAAACTGTGATGGAGGCTTGAACCTTTTCCAACTGCTTTAGACTGAGATGAGATTGATGGATGGATTCACTTCTCTCATTTTTAATGATTCTATACAAATGTACAGTTGGATTCAGTGTTTGTTATATTTCTGTGCAAAGGAAACGAGATACAACCATTTTCATTAGCAGTTTAAATCCTTCAATTTCATGTAAAATAAGGATTTTTCACCCAGCAGAGAAATAATTACTGCGATATTCTAGGAAATAATAAGTTAATATACTCGTTCTATTATTGATGTCATTTATGGTATTGTGGATGAGAAATGTCAGAAATCTGCAGGTCAAACACTGATGTGAAAAGCTTTGCTACAGCTGCTTCAGTCACTCACTGAGCTTCTCTCTGTAATAAGGCAGAAATCTCATTATTCTACCATTAAATGAAAGAGGAGAAAGCACTCAGAGAGCACAAACCTCTGACAGCATCACTGCACTCTCCCATCTTCATCGGCATCCACGTGTGGATCAACACCAACATCTCATTCTTACTTGCTCGTTTGAGTTCCGCTGCTCACACACAGACAATGGTGACAGTTGTGTCTAACACCTGCTTCTTATCGGTGGGGCTATGGAATGATGTTTGCATTAGGTCATACTCGTGATGTAATCACAGTTATTTAGCGTGTTAACAAATGCAATGTTGTGAATAACAGCCTCACAGGTTTAGACACAATTGAAGCAGCGTTACATTATGACTCTAACTGACTGTAGAATGATGTTGTTTTATTTCTTCTAACTCTTTTACAGAAACATGCAGCGGCGTTTAGTCTGTTATGGTCTGGACACTTTGATCCACATCAACATGTTTATCAAGACAAACGTGATTATAGAGATGAGAAGTTAAAGGTGGACAAACACTATTGTGTTGTTGTTGTTGTTGTGTTTTTTCTCTCACTACAACACAGTGCAGTCTATGTCAGCTTTAAGAATAAGAAGCCAGTCCTGGTCCTGGTCCTGGTCCAGCAACACTGTGTGTGTGTGTGTGTGTGTCTTTACACATTCATGTTTGTTTTCAAGTGCACAATAGAGAAGCCCAGAATGTGTGACTGCTCTTGACAATAATTTAGTTTTTGGAGTGTCAGCAAACAGTGTATTGAATTCATAATGTTGTCGCCCACAGGAAAGTAAAGAAGACAAGCACACACTTGTCCTCCTGACAGCTGTAACAATGTGAGACGTCCTGATGTGAAGTGACGCTCACGGTTTCATTTCTGTGAGTGTGAAGACGTATGATCCTCCTTCAGGCGTCAAACATAAGTCAACTCAAACCTCTCTCATCCAAACAGCCTCCATCAGCACATATGTTTAGTCAATAGATCCACAATCATGGGCTTCATAATGCAAATGTCATTTTACTGTAAATCATTTATGGGATGTGAATGAAGACACAAGCAGATAAAAGATGAATCTAAAACTGCCAAAAAAAAAAAAAATCCCACTGTGCACTGAAGACAGAAGGACCAGAGAATGAAATGAAAGGATCTGCATCCACATGAATGTTGGTGTGTAAGGGACTGGATCAGCTGACACGATCTGTTTACTATTCAGTGACAGAACAATCTGTCAAAATGAATTGGGAGCACAAAAGAAAATGTAAAGGTTTCCTTTTTGCTGAGCACACAGAGACTGGTCTGCTTTGTTGTGCAATGACCAGAGAGTGAGGATAGAATAGAGAGAAGATAGAGACTCACAAACAGCCAGGAAATGGAGAGTTTGTGTGTGTGTGTGTGTGTGTGTGTGTGTGTGTGTTTGCATCAAATACCCAATAATGATATTAGTGGTGCTGGGTGGACTGAACTGTGTAATTGTGTGTTTTTGTGTGTGTCTTCGTATTTCTGTAGTCAAACATGAGTGCTAATATGAGGCCAAATGACCTCTTCATTTATACAACACTTCTAATCAGGACCATGGACAGAGCTTCACACTTCTGCCATTAAACCAATGCATGGACAGGTCAACAGGTCACTGCAGGGTCACTGCAGGGTCACTGCAGGGTCACTGCAGGGTCACTGCAGGGTGAAGAACAGTAAACTCCACACAGAGAAGGCCTGGATCAAAGCCAGATTTGAACCGGTGACCTTGTTGCTGTGAGGCAACAGTGATAACCATTAAACCACCATAATTAAGATCAAACAAACTTTAAATATCAACCTGCTTCATTAGAGGTTTTGAGTCCTATAATGACACGACTTTTACTGTCATATCTGTGGAGAACGCTGCCTGTTCTGCAGCTGTTTCCATAAACTAATCCACTAATGGTCATTTTCTATGGTGTGTGAGTTTTAATAGTTACAGAAGTGAAGAATTAGGACAGTTTCAGCTGCTCAGACTTCAGTGACCTCCATCCTAAGTTGAATTGTATCATCAGTGATGTCACAGTGTCTTTATAATGCTCTATATCATTATAGTATTAATCCAAGGTTTCATTTATTTGTAATAAAAAACACTTTATGGTATTAAATCCTATTATGTTTCATTATGAATTCTCAATTATAGTAAATGAGCCTGGTGCGTTGCTACAACAGAGAATTACAACTGTAGTGCAGAACTTTTTAATATAAACTAAAGTCTGTTAGATTGAAACTAATGAGTTCACACACTGATGAGGTGTGTGATCACCTCTGGTATAGATTATTATTATTATTACTATTATTATTATTGTTATAATAATAGAGGCAACAGCAACATTGCACAGTGTGAAGTACGACTGAAAAGTGAAGTCTATTGCTTTGACGAGATAAACACTTTACACAGCGGCAGAATAACACTGAGCACTGCAGCTACAGGTGGAACTCAATCTCCACTATTGCTCTTATTTAATGTGTTAGATTTAACCTTATTCCTGTAGGAAGTAAATGTGCACTATTGTTGCATGTGTAAACAGAAATGATGTATTTTAAAGAAAGCTCTCACAGAAACATTATAATCTTAACTGGTTATAATGTTGATGCATGTGACGCCTGTAAAAGTTCAAACTCAACGTCAGAATAAAGTTTCAGTGACACTCTCATGGGATTCTCACACACACACAACCATGTCCCAGGGTTACAGACAATCATATGAAAAAGCAGCAGCTCAGAGGTCAGAGGTCAGAAGACAACAGTGTCTCAGACAACCTCTCATTTTAATCAAGGTTTCCAGAAGCTTCTGTGTGTGTGTGAGTGTGTGTGTGTGTGTGTGTGTGAGAGAGAGAGAGAGAGAGAGAGAGAGAGAGAGAGAGAGAGAGAGAGAGAGACAGAGAGACAAAGACAAAAAATGAAGCCAAAGTAAGCCTCACTCTGAATGTAAGAAGACCTCTGTGTGTGTGTGTGTGTGTGTGTGTGTGTGTGTGTGTGTGTGTGTCGTCTTTATGATGTAAACTGAATGTAACCTTTCTTCTCCCTCACAGCCCCTGCAGTGAGGACAGGGAACCCCCACACCAGCAGCCAGCATAGGCTGCACCATTCATATGGACTGAGCTGCTGCGTGGTCTGGGTTTGAAGTGACAGAGACACACAGAGGGACACAGAGAGGACACACAGAGACACAGAGAGAGGACACAGAGAGACACAGAGAGACACAGAGACACAGAGAGGGACAAAGAGGAGACACAGAGGACACACAGAGAGGACACAGAGACACAGAGGGACACAGAGAGGACACAGAGACACACAGAGACACAGAGGACACACAGAGGACACAGAGAGGGACACAGAGACACAGAGACACAGAGACACGAGAGGAGACACACAGAGAGGACACAGACACAGAGGGACACACAGAGACACACCACACAGAGACACAGACAGGACACAGACAGGACAGAGACACAGATACAGAGAGGACATAGAGAGGACAGAGACACAGATACACAATGAGACAGAGAGGACACAGAGAGACTTGCTGCGTGAATCACTGTCATTGTGAACATTATACGTAATCTGACAATAATCAACGGCGTGCTTACGAGCTAATAAGTCATTGAACATTATTAAATATGCATGAGCTAATAACTGTCTGGCGTGAACATTATTCACTTGTGTAGATCTGTAACTGTCATTAAGAACATTATAACTGAACTAACTGCGTGAACATTGGCGTGATACGAGCTAATAACTGTTGCGTGAACATTATTATTGGCTTAGATACGACCTGCGAACATTACAAATCAGCTAATAACTTACAACTGTAGATAATCCACACAGGACACAGAGACACAGAGAGGACACACAGAGACACAGACAGGACAGAGACACAGAGAGACGGACACAGACAGGACACAGACACAGATACACAGAGGGACATAGAGAGGACAGACACAGATACACAATGAGACAGAGAGGACACAGAGAGACTTGCCGGAATCGAGCTAATAACTGTGGCGTGAACATTACTAATAATAACTGTCATTCGCGTGAACATTATTCGCTGATGCGAGCTAATAACTGTCATTAGCGTGAACATTATTCGCTGTACGCGAGACGCTAATGACTGTCATTGGCGTGAACATTACTGCTAATAACTGTCATTAACGTGAACATTATTCGCTTGTACGCGTAGATAATCCACAGCACTCTCGGCCAAACCTCAGACCTCTCTTTTAAACCATTTACAGCTGTAATTACACGTGCTCCTGTTCCTTCACCTGCTGGCATATTATGATTGCTGCTACTTCAACTGCTAGTAAAGAATCAATTGTAAAATTTAAAAAAAATAGCTTTTATAGGATTATTATTTCTAAACATTCTCTTTAAGAAATTGCCTGTAATTATACAAACAGGTCCACTGTGTTCATGCTGCAGATGCAGCTTCTGGATCAGCTCTTATCTTTGTCTCAAGCTGCCGTTGGTGTTTAAAATCAGTCATCGTGCCAAAGCTCGTCCCAGCTGTCCTTGCAGGTTTTTAAAGGGAATATTTCAGTTTTATTTCCTTGTGATCGTGGAAAAGAGGCTTTCCTCTCAGTCAACATCTGACACACACAGGGATGAAGCTGGATTTATGACTCTTCTTTTTTACACAAGTTTTGTTTGAGAACAAAACTGAAGTTGCATGATACATTTGTTCCCTCTTTTCATAGAAGGTTCTTCTGTATCATCTACAAATGCCTTTGCTTATGATGCACGGATGGATTCACTGCTTAATGGATGGAGATGGAGATGGAGAGATATTTGTCGACAGATGGTCAGAAAATACAAGGACTTACAAACAACAACAAAAACCTAACCCTGGTAAAACTGCGTCATAAACCAGTTACTGAGTTCTCAAATGTTCATTCATATAATCTCTGCAAAGAAACTGTGAATATTGTTCTCAAACTTTTCTAGGACATCTCTGAGCCAGTAGCCTCAAATGCAGAATCTTATTATGAAAATGCTTTTGCTTGCACTTTTTTTTGCACAACACAGAAGCCTCTCAAGGTTTTTGTGAGTTTCAGCTCTGTTGTTTCACGTTAGCTTCAGCATTCTCTGCTCTGCATTAAACACACAGACAATTACTGAAGAAACAGCCCCACAAGGTATTTCATCATAATACATGTCAGGATTATTGTTCCCATGAAAACTGAGGAGAGAATGAGCAGGTGAATCTGTTCCAACACAGAAGAGAATGACCTGAACTGTGCAGCTGTTTAAATATAATCTATCTATCTATCTATCTATCTATCTATCTATCTATCTATCGATGACATTCACATGACACTAGACATTCATATAAAGAATGCAGATGTGTGTTGTGGTTATTACGGTTAATATTGGGGATACATTGTGTTTAAGCTGAAGTTGATGCAGTGTGAACACTTGCACGCACACACACACACACGATGTCAGATAGCTTCCTGTAGCATGCAGCCTCACACACTAACTGTGTTTTATATCCCTGGTGGACACAGTGAGTGAAGTGTGCATTATAGTGTTCTGGATATTTCTCCTAACTGTGTTAGTCGCTGTGACATTGGCAGCAGATTGAACTCCCTCTCCAGCAGTCAGTGTTTGCTGGGTGAGTCATGAGAGACCATGACTAATCATGAAATAACCTGTCGCATATCTGAGTGAAACTGGCAGTGTGGCTTCTATTTTCCATTCTGTTAAACATAGCTTTGCACCAACCGCGTCTGTTTGCATGCTAATGAGCTATCAGCCTGCTATGTGACCAGAGGTCAAAGAAGCACGGTGTGGTAGAAAATATGAGAACATGAACCACGCATGAGAACATGAACCAGGCATGAGAACATGAACCACGCAGGCATGAGAACATGAACCACGATGAGAACATGAACCAGGCATGAGAAACATGAACCACGAGGCATGAGAACATGAATCCACGATGAGAACATGAACCAGGCATGAGAACATGAACCAGGTGAAGTACAGGAACATAACATGGGAGAACATAACCACGATAGGAAACACCTAAACTAATGCAGATGAGAACATATGAACTAACGAGTAGAACACATGAACTAATGAGTAGGCATGAAAGCACATGAACCAGGCATGAGAACACAACCACGATGAGAACATGAACCAGGCATGAGAACATGAACCAGGCATGAGAGAACATGAACCACGAGGCATATAGGAACTATGAACTAGGCATGAGAACATGCAGAACCAGGCATGAGAACACAGTCCAGGCATAGAGAACATAAACTAATTTAAGAGAACATGAACCACGCATGATGTAGGAACATGAACCAGGCATGAGAACATGAAACCACGAGGCATGAGAACATGAACCACGCGAGGCATGAGAATGGCACAGGAACATGAACCACGATGAGAACATGAACCACGATGAGAACATGAACCAGGTACAGAACATGAACTAATGATGAGAACATGAACTAGGTATGAGAACATATATGTCCAGTATGAGAACATGAACCACGAAAGAGGCATGAATATAAACCACTTTATGGGGCATGAGAGAACATGAACCAGGTGATGAGAACATAAACCACGGATGAGAACATGAACCACGATGAGAACATGAACCAGGTATGAGAAGAACATGAACCAGGCATGATAACATGAACCAGGCATGAGTATAGTGTATCATATTAAAGAGAATATAATGTGATGTGTGTGAATACTGATGCAAAGGAATCACTAACATACTCAGGTGTTTTTACTCGTTGAATGAGATCAGTAACAGAACATTGCTGTCAAAACAGTGCACATCACAGGAAGCAGGGAGATGATGAGACACTGGTGTTTCACTGTCACTGTGTTAGTAATACGTGTTGTCAAAAGCCTCTAATTGCATCTTTGTAGAGGTCTCATGCAGGTTTGGAACAGGAAAATCATGTATTCATCTACCCTCAGGTGTTGTAACAGTATATTACATTAAAGAGATAAAAATAGAACCTGAAAAAAGATGAAATCCCTTTGAGCCTGTTGGTGTTTGGGTTTGAAAATCACCACCGTTACCACAACTGCTGAGAAAAGTGTGCTGGTAGAGATGTTAGAGACACAAAGGTTTTCTTTAAACCTGGAACTACATTAATTCAAGTCCAGAATGTAAGAATTAGTCACATCTAATGGTAACAAAGCAACTCCTCTGCTCAATCCTCCAATTTCCACATGCATCAAGACACTACGGTGGCCTTCACGTACCACAAAGAATGACACTCTTTTTGTATTTGTGAATTACTGCTCTGGTACAAGATGGCCGACATAAACAAGCCCCTCTCCTCTCGGCGACGGAAATCAAGGAAAAGGACCTGTTGTAGGTTCTCACTGTAATAAACAGTGTTTGTTGAACTGTGGATGTGTGACGTCTTCAGAGAGAAAAACCAACTCATCTCACTCTGATAACACCAACAATTAATAATCACACATTATTATGGTGTCATTTAATATGACAGAAACACAGACTGAACAAATACACAATGAGACACACATTCAAAGAATAGAGAAAGCACTCAGAAAGTTCCATCATTGTGTAACACAAACAAACTCTGATGTGGAGGTAACAAGTGTGACCGAAGAGTTGGTAAATAAAAATGTGTCTTCAGACTAGATTGAAAAACCGTCCGATATCAAACTCTAACAGGTTTCACAGTCGCGGACGAGCGGGTGAAAAGCGCCGTAACCCCGGGTTTCAGTCGTGACCACGACATAGAAAAGAGATTTGTTGTCAGATCAAAGAGGAGCTGAGTTCCAGTAAATAAGCTCTGGGATTTCAACTCGGACCACAATGATGTGCTCACTATGTTTAATTCCACTCATTATATGAATAAATGCAAATATAAAATAACAATATCAAATAGGATGAATCGGCGATATCACGTAAAACTATTTTCTAAAGGGTTATGAAAAATAATTGAGTGATGGATCTGATGTGAGGAGACACGCTGTGAACAAAGCTTCAGCGCTCCAGTGATTTTTCAGCGTCAGTTGCTCATTGTTTTCCTCCGAGCTCGTGATCCTTTGTGCTTGAAACACGATAAGAGGATCAGCTGATGTGTATCTGCTGCTGGACACTGAGACATGTTTTAATTGCTCTCAAAGGTGTTCAGACATCCTGATACAGCTGTATGATCAAAACCAGAACCAGCCTGAGATCAAAACCAGATTCCAATAATCCTGCACAGCAAAGTCAGCTCACTTTCAGACCTTATCATAATAACAGCAGCTCTCTGTCTGACTAAATGACCATGGCACGTGTTGTTCAATTCTCTATGCAGCAGATAATGTAAGATATTGTGAAGGAGGCGGAGCCTATCTGTCCACGTGATTGTGGAGGAACAGTCGGGGTCAGACTCACCGGTCAAAGGTCGTTGTAATAAACTCTAACAATTGACACGACTCCTTCTAAAGCCTCGTTTCCCCAAAGCTTTAATTAACAGAATAATAAGTACGAGCTGCACTGGATTTGAGTTTTTCGTGGGTGGAAATGTGAAATGAAAAAGTCGCTGTGGGAGGAACACCTGCCTCCACCTCTGCAACATTTCCTGTTCAGTTAAAGTCTGCTGCATTTGCATTTAAAGGGTTTAAGACTGCGAGGAAATGAAGCGACAGTAGAAAAGAAAGAGCAATGTTTCAATATTTCTCCGTATATTCACGTCAGTCTCTACATATTGATAACACATTAATAGTCATTTGTACGTCAGATTAAACCTCTGAAATCACGTCTGCCTGATCCCAGCTTGTCCAAATACAATCCACAGACTTTATAAAGTCCAGTGGTAAGAGGTTAAAGTGTGTTTGGGGTCAAGTCACCGCGTTATGAACTGTGATATGTTTTCTTGAGCCTCGGTCCCAGGGCACGAGATTAAGTCTGAACCCTTATCCTGGATTATCCTCCTGACCTTTGGGACACGCTCCTAATCCTGGACGGCTTCACCTGACGTGAAGGTCAAGAGAAAAAAAGTGCTTGTTTTACGTTTGGTTATATATTAAAGTTTATTTTAGAACACTTTCTCATGTGTGTCACGGAATAGAGAAATTTAAACTCAAGGTTGCATTTACAGTATATCACATCCATCCATTCATCTGCTTTATCCTCCATCTACTACGCATGAAGTTTATATAAAGCCTCTGCTTAAGAAGCTTAGACATCACATGTTAAATATAACTTCTGCAAACCTTAGCCAGCTCCAAGAGAGTCAGAGAGTCTGAGTCTGAGAGACAGAGTCTGAGAGACAGAGTCAGAGAGACAGAGTCAGAGAGACAGAGTCAGAGAGACAGAGTCAGAGAGACAGAGTCTGAGAGTCAGAGTCTGAGAGACTGAGTCTGAGAGACTGAGTCTGAGAGACTGAGTCTGAGAGACTGAGTCTGAGAGACTGAGTCTGAGAGACTGAGTCAGAGAATCGGAGAATCAGGAGTTGAGAGTCAGAGTCTGAGAGTCAGAGCCAGAGTCTGAGAGTCAGAGAATCAGAGTCTGAGAGTCAGAGTCTGAGAGTCAGAGTCTGAGAGACTGAGTCAGAGAATCAGAGTCAGAGTCTGAGAGTCAGAGTCTGAGAGTCTGAGTCAGAGAATCAGAGTCAGAGTCTGAGAGTCAGAGTCTGAGAGTCTGAGTCAGAGAATCAGAGTCAGAGTCTGAGAGTCAGAGTCTGAGAGTCTGAGTCTGAGAGTCAGAGTCTGACCTCCTGCCTTTGTTATGTGGGAAAGAAACAATTCATGGGATATGTTCACTCCTATATATAATGACATGTCAGTAGAACATCACTCTCTCACACACGCACACACATTTACACACACACACGCACGCACGCACACGTGCATGTGCCATAACAATCATGAGGTTAACTGATAATTAAACTGTCCATATGTTTACAGACAGAGCATCATCATCATCATCATCATCATCATCATCATGTGTCGGTGACTTTGGTGATGAAATGGTGACCTTGAGGTAAATTAGCACAGATGTCTGTAGCATACTTGCTAAATTGCAGCAGTTTAACAAGCGTCTACATTTGAATGAGCTGATCATGTGAACGATCAAACACCAGTAAAGCAGCACTTTTCATTTCTACACTAACTACAGACTACAGAAGAAGAAGAAGAAGAAGAAGAAGAAGGTGGATTAGGTGAACTATAAGCAGCAGCAGACCATTACCATGTCTATACATGTGTATTTTCACAGCATTATCACCACATTTCCACTTTGATGATGATGCTAATGTGAAGCATGAGGCTTATTTTTGATGTATTGGTTTGACCTTTGATCTCACACAATGTCGTTTAGCGCCCACTGGATCAAGAGTTCTCCCAGTGTAATTACACTGCAGGAGGCCAGTGTGCTAAAGCAGTGACTTTGCAGAACATTTGTCCATTTCAGGAGTGTTTACAGTAAAGGCAAGAAAATAGAAAATCCCCTCATGAACTCTACAACTGTTAATAGCTTTGGTGATTAATGACTGTGATACATGTGTGTTGGATTTCCTTCACACAGCTGCATGTGATGTTGCTGTAAATGCATTCATGTCTTTGTCACATGCGATAAAATAAAGAAAAACTCTTGTAAAAGAAAGGTCTGGCCTCAGGCAGCCATTTGAAATTCTGTGGAGTGCATCCCACGATTTGCCAAGATTTTTATTTTCTGTGTTCTGGGTTTTCTAGAGGCGGGTCTAACACAATGATGTCATATTAATACAATGATGTCATATTAATACAATGATGTCATATTAATATGATGATGTCAGAGAAGCGACAGGAGGCTGCTGAAGTTCTCCAGACGACAAACAACCATTTGGTGTGAAGAAGATTTGATGTGTTCTACTGGAACAATCATCAAAACCAACATACTGAGCTCTCACGTTATATTCCTGACACTAAAAATGTGCTGGAGTTCTTATTTTTAAACGGACTCACTTATAATTTGGATTTTCCTTTTGCATCGTCTGTGAATAACTGGGCCAGATCAGCGCTCAGCAGCATCACTATCTTCTTCTTCTTCTTCTTCCTCTCAGTGTTGCAGTGTTGTATACACTCAATCCTGGGAGTTGCAGGTTGAACAGTGCAGACTAAAGAATGAACTATTGATTTCCAGGTTAGATGTGTGTGTGTGTGTGTGTGTGTGTCAGCAGCAGCAGGAGCAAAAAGTCGTCCACACACAACAAAGACGTTTGTTTACTTTTTCGCGAGAAATTCACTATGAATAATTAGACTGCGACTGAAAGTGGAATGAAAATGATAAGTAAATGCTTTGTGAGATTGGGTCTCTCTAAAATAACAACATTAGTGTTATCAGCAGATGATCCTAAAATCAATGATTACCACTAAGGCACAATTGTTGCAGTTACTCTAAATGACTCTGAAGCAACCAGCTTCATGTTAATCTCTGGCTATTATCAGTATGAAAAGAGTCTTCTTTCCTATCTGTGTGTCCATTATTTATCAAAGTGTTTAAAAATGTGTCATAAAAACATTATAAATAACTATTTCAACAGTAACATTGACACTGAGACGTCCGTGTTTTATAATTAAATGCATAAGAAAGTCTCCAGATTATTTAAATGTTTTCCTTCACTCTTCTACAACACAAAGCACACACTCTTTGTTTCAGGAGTAATAATAGTTGTGACTGTGTCACTGGCAGAACATGCAGTAAATAATGAGTCTGACTTCCTGTTCCTCAGTGAATTCATGTTAATGTACATCTCTAAATAGTGACGAATCGCCAGTATGTGCATTATAATAGACTTGGACTCACGGTCATTGCAGAACGGTCCTCCGTACGTGGTCATGGTGCAGTCACAGGAGAAGCCCTCCCACAGCTGCAGACACACTCCCTGGTGATGGCAGGATTCCTCTGTGCAGGTGGTGCTGGGACCTGCAGGAAACCACCGGAGAGTCACAAACGTCAATCTTTATCTTCAGTCAACTGGTCATTCTGCAACACGAGACTGAAAGAAAGAGCTGCTGTGTGAACGAGTGAACGGACAATCTGCAGTGGAAACTTACAGACCATAATAAAACATCATTTTTGTGAATGTGATTGAGCTGAAAGTGCGTCATCGCTTCAAAATACAAATGGTTGCTTTGTTTTTCTACAGCAGCCCAGAGAGGACAAACAGACTGACCTGTCACCATTAAAACTTTAACTCACTTTGAAGATGCTTTTACTTTCAGTGACAAATGACACATCAGCTCGTTCATATTACAGGAGGAGACTAAATGACCTTCAGAAGGTCGAGACTGTCCTCCAATAAAACGTACATATAGGTCGTATGCAGGAATTACGTTTTCAGAACCAGCGCCCCCTAGTGGTTGTATACATAACAGCAACCACTTCCGCCTTAGACGCCGTATCTGGTGGCAGTCGGCTCAGTAGCGAGAGCGCTGCGCCGGAGCGCGGTCGACTATAACTAACTATAACTACTTTACCAGCTTTTTAATATTGTTTTTTATTTTTACTACCTAACCCTGTCTTTTTTGCCCTAACCCTCAGTAACATCCGTGCACATTCGAGTTGGAAAATACTAGTAAAAACATACCTTTACGTCGCATTCAGGGGTTTGACACAAAAAACCACCCCCAGTCACGTTGTATATGTACGTTTCAGTTGGAGGACAGGTTGCTTTAGTCAGTTAGACTTTATTTAGCCCGAGCAGAACCTTCTGTTCTACAACTCAACAAAAACATCTGGATTTAGTTTTGACCGCACAATGAAATGATGGATCAGAGTGTAAGCACAACATTTAGTAAACATTTGTTTCTTTCTCACCTCCACAGCCACGCTCCACCTCCCCCACCTTGTAGAGGGCATCTGCTAGCAGGTCAGGGAGTCTTCCATTCAAGTCTACAGAGGCCAGACAGCCTTTGTATCCTTCCCGGGAGGCGATTAACCTCGGCAGGCTGCTGTACATGCTCTTCCCAAGACCACCGACGTACAGCTCCCCTGTGACAGACAGCAGCTTTCAATGGCAGTGACCGGGCTAACAGTGTTGTTTTACATGCATTCATGCATTCATGCATTCATTCATTCATTCATTCAGACACTCGGCAGTGTTACTGTGTCAGGTTTCCCTCTGTGGTTACTAAGTATCCTCTTATGCACAGTGAAATGACTGAAATCTGCAGGCTCAGCATAAAGGTCATAGTTCACAGTACCTTTTAAATCCAGGTTGCGGGCTCCGTTGGTGTGTTGGGTGACAGTGCGGGAGTCGATCTTCAGGATGTGCATGTTGTTGCTGTCCCTCGAGATCACCACGCTGTGCCACTGGTTGTCATTCAGTGGTTTGTCAGAGTTTCCCTTCATGAGGGACGGCCCATTGCCCAGGTCAAAGACATAGTGAATGTACCTGAGGGGGGAGGGGAGAATGATGGTAACATATGAATCACATGATGAATAATTCAAAGTCATCATCTGTTATTGTGATTATAGATAAACAGAGATTTTGAAGAACGGTTCAAATAGACAGCAAATATAAATATATAACTTTACAAAGAGCAACAAGTGTTTGTTTTTAAGCTTAAATATCCTCCAAGAATGTAATATTAGATTTGAGAGTGCGCGTGTCAAAGTCAAACACAGACAGAAACAGCTGCTACATTTCACAGATTGACTGGAAACAATGACACAAGTGTTGGAAGTCATGTGTGTGATGTGTGTTGTGTGTGTGTGTGTGATGTGTGTTGGAGCGTCTGCTAATGTGTGAGACCGTGTTCCTGCTTTGTCTGCACAGTTGTGTTGTGTTGTGTTGTGTTTGGACAGCATTTGACTACATTCTGCACTGTGTGACAAAAACTATTCTATTCCATTTCCTCCGCCCACCCTTTGACAAGCTCCACCACGATGAAGTCGCTGCCGTCCCCGGTGTTGTAAAGCACCAGGCCGTCAGGACTGCTGGTCTTGAACTGGAAGAAAAGGTGCATGGAGGCGTAGGCCTGCAAGGTGGAGAAGGCCAAGTAGCTGGTCTGGGTTACAAAAGTAACAGGATTGGCCACGATGTGCCTCATGCCGAAGCGAGCGTTCAACTCGCAGTAGGAGATGTCTCCATTCTTGCACTGGTCCAGATACAGCATCCCGTTGAACGACAGAGATTGCAAATGGCCGATGAAGTTGGACGGCACCACGGAGATGAAGCGCCGCTCCGTCATGATTCCTGTCTCAATGTTGTTGAACTCCAGGCGGGTGTGGGCACCGGTCATGTGACCTATGGAGCATAAACATGCAGCTTCACTTGCAAATATCTTTGACCATCTGTCTATAATGTGTCGGTGCCACAGCTCCACCATCATCAGCACCTTCCACGGTCACGTTGTCCACGGAGAGCTGCAGGTTCTTCCCACGTCGCACCACCTTCACAGAGTGCCACTCATTGTCATTCAGCTTCTCGCCGATCACGAGAATCTCTGGTCCTTTGCCTACGACGTGAAAAAGCACCGAGTGACAACCGGACCAAATCAGCTCATTACACACACACACACACACACACACACACACACACAGAAGAAATGAGAGACTACTAAATTACAATAACAGCTCCTCAGAAAAGGTAAAAAGGTAAAAAGGTAAAAGGGTTTTGTCTGTATACTTGTCGTTACAGTGGCACGTTCATGGATGTGTGTTAGTATCTCAAACACGCAGCCTCAGTTCACTCAGCATTTCTGCACGATCCTTGGCATTTTTCGCTCGTTTGAAAATAGGTCACAGTGCAGAGCGTTGCCACGGCTGCACCGTCGCCCCGAATCAGTGCCCGTGCAACAGGGGCGACACGGCAGTTCAAAGGAGTTCTGACATCGCTTGGGAAACTAATTGGCCATGCCTAAGCTGACTTTGCCTTTAGGGGTTTGTCTGTCTAATTGAGCTCAGGGTGCAGGAGAATTACAGGGGACGTACAGAGGGCAATAAATGGAAAGCATTCCCAACACTTCACTGTTTCGTCCTGAGGGAAATAAGAGTGTGTCTGGAGGCTTTGTCCGGAGCTGCAGAGTTTCTTTACAGAGCGCTGCATGACACCACCATCCACCTGCTGAATATCGACTGTGCAAACCAGACAGATCGATCACATCAAATCCTGCTGCCTCTGCATCTGATGGATTTACTTTGATGATGAAAAGCAAAGCACTCGCTGGAATCATGTCCAACATTACAACACAAACGTTAACCTTGTAAACCTCCATCATGAAAAGACAGACAGGACTTACAGGGACGCTGCCTCTGCTGAGGACTCTCTGCTCTCTCTGCTCCTCTCTCTAAAGTGAAGGATTTTCTTGTCTTTTATTACCAGTATATTTACACATATTGCTCACATTTAAATCTATTTCCAGGTGTTGTGGGGTTCAGTGAAAGTCATGAAAGGCTTCATGTGTCTCCTGAGCACAGTCGGTGATAAATCACAGTTTGTGATGTCACTCGAGTCAACGTGGGATTAACGGTGAAAACTATCACTGTGGAAAAGATAAGCACATTCTGTAGAGGTGGACGTATTAATAAAGCAGCTACACTTGGTCATTTAGCATTTAATGAATTGTTATATATATATTTTTACTGGAAACATTCTGGTTCTCATCACGTTATGAAAAAAGCATTAAAAACAGAAAACTGAGACTTCCTGAGGCTCAAGGCTAAATGCACCACCTGCACCATCAGCAGTGGAGATCATGTAGACATTTACAGGCCTTAATGTCAAGTCTTTGATTTAAAATGGTGATAATTCAGTCTCTCAAGAGTAAATACAGACGTGTTCATACGTGTAATAAAATAAGTGTAGTGGAGAATCTCCATCGTATTCACCCTGAATATAAACCCAGTGAAAGTCCTTCTCGTCACCAGTTTAACATCCAAACACGCCACAGATTCTGACTTCATCATTAGTCAGTTTTCCAGAGCAAATGTTTGCAGTATACCATTATTTCCCAGAATCCAAAGAATGACTGAACATCACTGCAGCAGCATGCATTCATTCATTCATCCATTCATCCATTCATTCCTCCCACCCACAGAGGATTGAGCAGCTGCCACAGATCAGCTCTGATTCCCACACAAATCACAGGGAAATCTCACCTGACAATTCAGAATCCTTCATCCTGTTGATGATTGTCATTGTTTTTTAATGATAAATTCAGGAATTGAAATGTTCTGTACAGTCAACTTCAGAGTAACTGTGTTACATGAATGATGAGGATTGTTTGTGACACAGTTAACGTTCTGTGTGGACAGAGCATGACGGTATTATGACGCCATCTGCTGGTGAAAAGGTTGCTCAGGTTTCCAACAAACAGCTAAAGACATAAGAAAATAGATTTATTTAAAGTATCTGCATATTCTAATATTCTATTGTTATTTTTAGACTGACTTAAACATGGCTATAAAACAGCAGGTGGTTCTCTCACTCACTCACTCACTCACTCACACACTCACACACTCACACACTTACCTTGATTATTGTCCATTCAGTATAAAAACAGTTGTTTAGACTTCAGTTGTAAATCTGATTTCAGGTTTGATTTCTTGTCAATGAAATCTGACAACATTGCTGTGCAGACTGTGGGTTATTGATGTGTACAATAACAGCAGAGATAATAAATACAATCTAATCTTTTGGTTTTACTTTAGAGAGTCTATGGATTCATTTATTCAGCAGCACTTGATGATAGTTCATGATTCTGATCTCAGGCTCTTCTGTGTCACAAGGCAAACTCAAATAGACAATCTGCATCATAAACGCCAACATCATCGCTCTGCACCCTGAAGAACCAGGGGATCAGAAAATCTATGGCGTTAATGCAGAGAAGGATCTGCCTGTGGCTTTCATCTACCTTTTCATCAATCCAATTATGTTCCCTCATTTAAATTCATGAAAGTGGATTTGATGGATGCTCTGGGCTCTGCTGTCATGAGTGTTGACATTTTATACATGAACGCAGCTCAGTTTGCATCGGATCATTTGCTGTTCTCTCGCTGGTTTGGTAGCAGACAGCATGGTCTCACACTTAACTATTGATCAGTTATCAGGTTAACCTTTAAACTAATCTCATCGCTGCCACTGCAGTGTGATTAAGCACTCAGAAAATCCATTTTCTTTCTCTAAACTGAGACCAATCACAGCTGCTGAAGATTATCTTCAGTGACGGAGCAACATTTCATCCCATCATCACATATGTATTTATATTCCTGGTTTATCTTTGTAACGAGGCTTAAGAGCAGCGACAGGAAACAAGGAATCAATGAATCACACAAGGGAGAAGGGATTAAAGCACAGAGCATGTTCTCTACATCATGTTACAGTAAATAATTATAGGAGACACTTACTGAGATTACAGTCTATCCTGATACAATCTGGTGAGAGAGAGAGTGAGATGGTGAGATTAAAAGAAAAAAAGAATATTTCACATCCTTCAAAGGTACATTCTGCAGACAGTTCAGTGCTTTTCAGAGCCCACTATCCGGGGACAGCCTCGAGAGTCCAAACTGCCACTTTCCCTCCCTGTGGTGAACATGTGTGTGTGTGTGTGTGTGTGTGTCTGCTGCGAGGACAACACACCACATCAAAGTAACAATCAATGAGAGCTTTGACTGTTAATGTCGAGGTATCGACGCGGCACTGATGGTTTCACTGATGTGTGGAAAATAACAACCTGTGCTAGATCAGAACATCTAGTGTGGTGGCAATAATGAGTAATTATTTAAATAAAATAAACATTTAAAATGGAATAAAAACGGACCGATGTGAGTGGCTACTGAGCAACACAGCTGCTTATGCCACTTACTCTGGAATCAAGTCCAATTTACAACAAATGACTCGTTTGACTTGAGTTTTGGGGACAGATTATAATATTCTAGTGTGATTTGTCTGCTTGCATCGAGACATGCTGCAAACGTTACAGTGGTTTCATTTCACCAAGTGTTTGATTTGTTAAGTGTGATATGTTTAAAGAATTCCATCCATCTCTGCTTAAACAAGGCAGTCTCTTTACTGTGCAGACCAGACAGTCATCAATTCTCCAAGTTAAATCAGGAGGAAAAGGGCAATTTGCACAACCTGCAGCCACAATCAACCTTACACCATGAAAGGAACGACAACCTAACATTTCCTCCTAATGGCTTCTGTCAGAAATATTTAAAAAGGATTCATCCACTCATCATTTCCATTTTCTGAATACTAAAACCAATTTATCCAACTCTCTCTCGCTATATATTTATATATGTATATACATATATAAATATATATATATATATACACACACACACACACACATATATATATACACACATATGTATATATACATATACATATGTACATGTACACACTCTGGTGTAAGTCATGTGGCCGAGGGGTGCTCTCAAGCTGTCAACCATCACAGAGCAGTGGATACAGACAGCCAGAGACCAGTGTGTGTGTGTGTGTGTGTGTGTGTGTGTGTGTGTGTGTGTGTGTGTGTGTGAGGAGAGAACACTACCATGGTGTCTATCTGCTAATATCTCAACATAATGATGGATGTGGTCTCTGACTGCCTTCTCCTTGAACTGCAGACAAGCCATTGAAGGGCTGAAAGAGCCGAGACAGTCAGATGGGACCTGACCACGGAATGAACTGAGAGAGAGAGAGAGAGAGAGAGAGAGAGAGAGAGACTGAATATACACACACACACCTACAGTTACTCAAAAAACTAACACTGGTCTTTATAGATTATTCTGTGTTTGTGATTCAAGCTGACGTCACGTCCTCGTCGTCTTTGTAAAACATTTGTTTCTGGAAAACTAAAAGGTATTCAGGGGCTATATTGACTTTTAAATCTTACGGAAACACTTTTGATTGTCCTAAATGATCATTTATTCCAAAGACACTAACATTGTATGTATATATATATATATATATATATATATATATATACACAATAGAATGATGATGTAAAGGAGGGTTGACTCCTCCCTCCCTCATCTTACAGTTAAAAACCTGAGTGCATTGGTTTTTCTTCACAGGAGAGTTTGATGTTATGGATCTAACCATATTTTGGGGGTTTGGGCAGTTGCCAAGCAACCAGTGCACACTGAGTCGTTTACTACATAATGGACAAGAAATAGTCAGACATTGTGTGCGGCTTTAGATTTGATGTGAATCTGGTATGGATTTAATTTTTGAACTCACAGACAGAATAAGTCTGTCATTCACAAATGAGTTTCACCATTCAAATCACTTCTCTCTGTCTTATTGATATGTTATAAAGTTTCATTTGTATTTTTCTACATTAAACAAAAGCATCAACTAAACGACACAAACACTGGACACGTTTTTAAAAAGTGAAGCTGGTAAAATGAACATTAAGAAAATAAGTCTATATTATGAAGGTATTTCATTTTGAATCTAAAATAAAGTTAAACAAAACTGAGGTAAGTGCACCTCTTTTTTTAAGCAACTGTAGATGTTGTATATGAAGATGAGAAGGAATGAGAGAGTCAGAGACAAAAGCTAATATCATGAGAAGTAGGACAATCAGCAGCAGCAGCATTACCAAGGTTCACCGTGAGCTTCACTCGACCTCCGTCCAGCTCCAAACGCAGCGTGTCTGCTGACTGCTGCGAGGTGGTGGCCATCAGCAGCCCAAAGGCCCTCTGGGACATGAAGCGCAGGGACACGTCCTCGGCCTCAGTGTGCAGCGTCCGTGGCAGCAGCACCTTCAGATACATGCTGCCGTCATAGCTCACGGCCGTGGCCTCTGTGCAGAGAAAAGCAGGAAGACTGTTTGAGCTTATCGCAGGTACACCATCGCATCATTTTAGATTGCAGTTTTCATCAGTCGCAGCAGATGGCAGAAACAGCCTGAAGCAAATGAAGACAGTGGAAAGATTGCAGCAGCAATCAAATTTCCCCAGGATTTATACTCATCATAGTGCAACACAAGAGGGATTTTCATATATCCCTCATGCCATTAGCTGCCAATAGAGCTGCATAATTTGGCCTGTGTGTGTGTGTGTGTGTGTGTGTGTGAGAGAGAAAACCATCTGCATAGTAAATGCTGTGCGAGGCGTCACAGTAACGACACGACGCGCGTCTTCAATGTTAAACTATTACATGACATCGTCTCTGACCGTGCTCTGTAAACATCCCTTTCATCTATTCATCATTTCAATTATGCAGCGTATGACGTTTGTATCGCACTGCAGCTGTTTGTCACTTTAATGACATCCACCATGTTCATCAATACTAACTGACCAGTGTCTGTTTTATGATGGAATCAAATTTAAATTGATAACATTAACCATCTTTGTAGAAGCTAAGACAACTGTCACCGCATCCTCGTTTCTTATTTATCCATTATATTATATGTTTATTATTATTATTATTACTGCTGTTGTTGTTTGTCCTTATTTAAGCTCTATGGACATGTTTGTTTGCTGTAATGTAAATATCATCTTCAACAGGAACTCTCACCCTTGTCACAGCTGAGACCCAGGAAGCCGGTACCATTGCAGTAGCAAATGTGGCGGTTCCATCCTTCTCTGCAATGTCCACCATTGGCACACGTGTCCTTGGCACATCGAGTGTGAGTCTCTCTTGTGCAGAAGCTGCTGACACCTGTGGCGCTCTGAACCTCCGCCAGCCTCCACAGGTTACGGCTCTGCCCGTCAATGAAGAGGTCCCTCACACAGCCCACGTAGCCAAGGCCGAGGGAGGCTGTCCAGACCTCAGGGGGGAGCATGAGGGCCTGGCGATCCTCAGGTAAACCTCCCAGATACATGTCTCCATCGAGATCAAGGATCTCACTGCCTTCATTAGCAGAGAAGGGGATGCTCTGGCTGTTCACGGAGAGAAAGCCTGCAGGGGAAAGCATTAGCAGTGACTCAACTTGGACAGACAGAAAATGAAGACAGGTGTGTGTGGGCTGTCGGAAGTGGAAAGTGAGAACAAACTGTGAAATTCAGGAAGTGGGCACTGGCCTCGACTCCGTCCAGAAAAAGAAAAGAGTGCTGCCAGTGTTTAAGAAGTCTACAATCTACAGAAGCTACGACTAAAAGCTGCTCTGGTAGAAATGAGGGATTGAAAGAGAAAGAGTGAGTGTCATATTACACAGCTTGAGAGAAATGTATTTATAGAAATGTGAAGGAGGCATTAGGAAGGATTGGGAGTTCTTTTTCTTTTCATTTGAGGTGTGTCACTGTATAATTGGCCACTTGTGAAATAGGTTAGCACAGATTTCAAAATGTCATACATATATTATTGCTAATAAAATACTGTTGGAATTCAAACCTAATATGTATGTTTCCTTCCTGAATAACAATGTGCTGATGTGACTGTATCCACACTGGCATGTGGAAAAGCTCACACTAGAACCTTCTCTACTCCATCACGTAGACGGGAGACACAGGAACAGACCGGACGAGAACAGACGGGAACAGACGGGAACAGACAGGAACAGACGAGCACAGACGAGTACAGACGAGCACAGACAGGAACAGACGAGCACAGACGAGTACAGACGAGCACAGACAATTATCTCACCATTGCGTCCGTTCCTGTGAAAGTCCACGTGGCACCACTCGCCGTCACTGAGCCTCGTGTTACTAGCTTTGATCTTGATGCTGCCAGATCCCATATCCATGACCAGGTAGAGAAATCCATCGAGCAGCTCCATGGAGAAGAAGTCGGCCCTGAGCTTCTTGTCGGGCGGCGTTCCCTGCAGACGGCCGTGGCTGAACAGCAGCAGGCCGCTGGGCTCTGTGGTGCGGAAGTCAAAAGATATGGCGCCCGTCTTCTTGGTGTTCCACCGAGGTAACGTCAAGTAGGCAGACGGCGTGTCGAAGGTGACCGGCTCCAGGGCCTCCACGCTCTCACACCTGAATATCAGGTCACCATGGATACTGACCCTCAGGTCTTGATGTTCAGCCAGTCGGGACAGCTCCAGTCTGAACTCATTGTTCTTGTATACCACCTAATAATTGAGGGGAGGAGTCACAGTGAAACAAGAAATACACTTATCAGTAAATATAACATTTGACTCATTTATATGTCATGCATGTGTGTGTGTGTGTGTTAAAATGAGTGCATACTGTGACCAATATAAGACGAGAAGGTGAAGAACGAAGAACCCATCATTGTTATTCAAGGTTTCAAATGTCTACTTCACACTCAGCATCTGCCTGGTTTTCATATTCGTATCACAAGATACATATGAAATAAACAGAATCAACACTAAGCATAAAAGTAGAAGGAAGAAGACGAGCTGAAAAGCTGATTTCAGCTCCTGCTTCTCTGTGTTTTGCTGCAAACATCAGTAGTAGAAGAGATTCAGATCACCCACACAACAGCAAACAGTTACCTGTGTTTATGCTAAATAAATGGAAAAAGATCAAGTCCAGGCAGAGAAGCAGATTTGATCATTATTGACTAATTATAATGTGAAGAGGTAAGTTTTGTACATACATGAGTGTTTATTTCCATGTATTCATTCCATGAAATGCTCATGACGCAGAAGCAGCTACTGATTTAATATTTAACATCCATCTCAGCTAACACTGAAATGCAATATGTACCGACCGGCTCTCGTCCTGAGAGCGTCACACGCGCCGCGTCTCTGCACTGACGTGACACGCACACACACGCACACACACACGCACGCACACACGCTGGACTGTGTGAGCTTAGAGATAAGACTGATAAATATCCAGGTTCACACTCTTCATCAGCGTTTCCATAAGCAATAATAAATCTTTAATAATTCTAAATATTTATATTTCCTTGTCAGTGATAATGAACTTGCTGTTCACAGCGACGTTAAAGGCTTTTGTGTGTGTGTGTGTGTGTCAGACAGAAGCAGACACAAGAGGAACCTGTGCAGCAGTATCTCACGCTCCCAGAATGAAAACTGCGTCCACATAAAGTCACGTTGAGAGGAGACGTGGATACAGTGGATTATTTTCTGCACTGTGGGTTCATCAACATGCACAGCAGGAGAGAGCGATCCTTGTCTCATTTCTATCAGTCACCGTGAGGCCACTCTTATCTGCCACATCACTCTGTGACCAGTCTGAGCCCGAGGTGTCACACCGCACTGCACACAGGACTCACAGCGGAGCAATATCACACTTCACGCTGCCTCACTGTGACTAATTAAGCAGTGAAATCAGATGGTGAAACTTACCATTGAGAAATGAGTGTAACATGCAATTTTTAAATGGGAAGACAGCCACTTAGGGCAGGAACAGAGCATTAGCAGCTGTGACCTCAGTGTGGCTCTCATACGTGCCCAAGGACAACACAGGGAGTGGAATCGTGCTTCAGCAATTCAGTTTCCTGCTTTAAGTGACAAGTTTCCCAAAACATGAGGATGAAACGTTTCTGATACACTGGACGAGGACTTTCTCTGGTGCAGCCACACTGAGAACAATCTGTGAAACACTGAAGTAAAGGAACATAAGGATATTTGTGCAGAAGCTCCTGTGGGCACACAAACAGCAGACCAATACCATTTCAAAGCTCAATTCATCTCTCCCTTCTAGGCGTTGTGTGGCTGTGGCATTCGTCTGAAAGTGGCTATTATTTTTTATGTACCTGATGAACCTGATGGCCTTTACCCAGCAGCACTCACATCTGTTAGCACATAATGTCTACAGAGATTAGTCAGAGCCCAAGCTCTCCACATTCAATAAAACAAGACGGCTGCTGCCCCCAACACAACCACCGCCGCTTATACAACTCTAATATATATATGTGTGTGTGTGTGTACATACGTACATATGACGGTTTTTGTTTTTTTTATATATTATACACACACATATATATATATATATATATATGTTCACAAATGTAAGGCACTCACTTATAGCAATAGCAGCAGTCAGTAACATTGTGTCCACCCACATGTGCCATGCTGTCTCTATAAAAGCAGCCGTGAGTGTGCAGCCTTGTTTAAAGTGGTTAAATCAAACCCTGTGTTCAGGTCAGTGTGAACGTAATGTGAGACCTCTGATGAGGACCAAACACCCAAACTCTGATTGACTCGCTTGAAAGAGATCTCTGTGGTGGTTCATCACTGGTGTGAACTCTGTCGGGAGGAGCAACAGACAGAAATGACTCCTCCTCCTCTACAGGTAAACTAGCACATTTAGCAGCACTTCCAAACCAGCTGAAAAAAGAAAGCTGCGATGTAAAAATAAATGGAAATAACCCTCAAATCCCCAAGACTTGGAAGAACAATTCTCACAAGTCAGAACATAAGAGTTCAAGTCATTTAACTCCACCACACATTTATACATAACTGTGTACATCACAGGACTGAGCATGTAAACCACATGAAGTAAAAACACTCACGAGACTCGAGTATATATAGTATAGTGTTCTATTAACAGATTATATCACTGTACACTGTAGGGTCTCCACTATTGTCACATATGTCATGAACAGTGTTGCGCTAGTTATTGAAAAATAGTAACGAGTTACTTTGTAAAAAAAAAAAGTAACTCTCTTACTTAAACCAAAAAGTAACGCGTTACGGAGAAAGTAACTTTAGTTCCCATTAAATAAAGAGTGAGTTCCCCTCAGTTCTGTACTGACGCGGAATAATACAAACTGTTGATTAACCGTTTCAATTCATTTGCATCCACATCACTGAATCTAATCATCCAAGCAATAAGATCACAAACACGTAACAAGTGCTGTTTTATCATGTGGTGTGTGTGTGTGTGCTCGCTGCTGTGACTCTCGTTAGCTGCTACCTGAGCTGCTACCTGAGCTGCTACCTTAGCTGCTACCTGGGCTGCTACCTTAGCTGCTACCTTAGCTGCTACCTGACCTGCTGCTACCTGAGGCTACCCGCTACCTGGCTGCTACCTGAGCTGCTACCTGAGCTGCTGCCTGAGCTGCTACCTGAGCTGCTACCTTAGCTGCTAACTTTGTGGAAGCATGCCGCTCCTCCAGGTGCTTGAGCAGGTTGCTGTTGCTCGCCGTGGAAAGTGTTTTTGAGCCGGGACAAAGTCTACAAGTTACCGACATGTTGTTTTTCCCGCTGCTCTCAGGTGAAAATAACGTGAATATTTCATGAGAAACTTGTCTTGCCTCTCGCTCGCCGTCATGTCGCCCTGACCTGTCCAGTCCTCTTCGTGGCGCGTGTTTGATTACGTGTGGGACGCTAGAGGGCGACAAGCGCTTTGTTTTTCAATTCAATTCAACTTTATTGACGCTAAAATGTTGCGGGAAGTGTTTTTCCGCTGTAAAACCTCAGCAAGAGGAACGGAGTAACGCAGCGTTTGCTAACGGAAACGGGAAAAAAACAAAAACCCAACGCGTTACATTATTAGTTTCTGAATAGAGTAACGGCGTTACTACCCAACACTGGGACTCGTGAATTGTCTTTAAAGAAAACAATGACAATCTTCAAACTACTGTTTGTTACGTTGAGCTCCAACATTGAGACGCTTTTGCTCACAGCTGAAGCTCCTGCAGCTGTTACTGACCATCAAGTATTCAAGTATATGAATAAATGCTCATGTATTTATACACAGTATATACTGTATATATACACCGCATTAAACAACAAATGACTGTCTGTTTTAGTGAAGTCTCTTCCAAATCCTCCTTCTTAATGCACGTAGCACATCATTTGATTTTTATGAGACTGCTTCACTTCATTAAAAATGTGTGAGGCTGAAATTGTGCATTAACCTATAATTCACAGCTTTGCTTATACTCGTTTATTTCTAAGTACACGATCTTAACTCGCTTACTGAAGATAATCAATGTGGCAGATACAGGCCAGAGTTTAAAGGCCTCAGAACTGTAGAAGCATTGAAGGGAACCAGAGATCACACACAGCTCTTACAAATATTAGGTGCAGTGCTCGCTAAAGGGTTCCAGAATCTCTGAATGCAAATATTCAAAAATATTTCTCCTTCAAACACGACAACAGAAGAATCCACGCACACACTGTCAATGCACACACAATGTTTAGTATAGAGTAAGATTTAGTGTTTCTAGCTCTTTGCTCTGTCTGAAGTCGCTCTGTACTCACATTTTTCAGACAGCCCATGAAGTTGTTGCTGACGGTGGAGCCTGGCAGGTCAGCTGTGTTCAGGCTGCCCCCAATGTAGAAGAGATCATCAGAGCCAAGCATGGTGTAGTCCTCCTGAGTGTAGCCTGTGGTGGTGAGAATCCCATCCACTAAAATCGTCACCTAGGATCCACGGAAGGAGACGGAGGGAAATAAATAACATGGAGACGCTTCAGTTCAGTCATCTCTGCTGGTTTATAACCATTACCGCCAATGACGTGTTGGCTCCAAGCTTAAAACATTATCACATTATCACAGCAACAAAAACAATCACCTCTGTCTAATCGGTGCAGAAAAAGAAAAACGAGGGACATGCTTGTGCTAAGTCGTTACTAATTGGTGTCAAAGCTTTCACAACAACTTCAGTAAAACAGAGCTCGAGTGGAGAGTTGTCATTCATACAATCCTTTATAAAAAGAAACAATCCTTACATCTGTCATTTAGAATCTAATCTAGAGTGGGAGAAATAAAAATAAGAACCAGCTGATGGAGAATGATGACATTTTTACAGGGTTAGTAATATTGTATGATGAATGTATGTATTCTGTGGGTAATGGGGGCGGGACTAGATAAGCTTTTGCTTCTCCCGCTTTCCCTTTCGGTTATGTGACATGACCGAAATAAACATATAAATAAATAAATAAATAAATAAATAAAAATAAATATAAGCGAAAAAACAAATGTCAGAGTGCATACTTGACCCCCCACACACACACACACACACTGAGAACAACTACAACACTTTGCTCATCGTGCAGTCAACATGAAAAATGGAGTTCACCATCTGCCTGATGGGAGGAGCTAATGGTGCTGCTATATTATGATGTCGTCATGTTTTAGTAAATGCAAATAATTTAAAGTGGGAAAACTCATTTTTAAATGTATTTGGTTTGTTAAAAGCCAGACGATGAAGGACTAAAACAGTATCACGAACATAATCTCCAGGTGTCAGGTGTGCAGATTAAAGTCCTGCCTAATATTGATTTATCTGAATCTGCGCTGAAGGACCTGGACAAAGGCTCTGATGTGGGTTTGAGGATCGTGCACATCAGTTTTCACATTTAAACAACAAATCATTTCGAATCACAAAATCTTTCTTCATAATCATTAAATAAAAGCACACATTAGGACGATAGCTGACCTTTCAGTGCAGCTTCTCTACAGTCAGTGATCACCCTTACAGTGAGAACAACAGATGGTGTGTTTTCTATACTGTACACTCCCATTAATACATGAATGCATCATTAATAAAGGTCAGAAAAGGAGAAAGGAAGAGCACCAATCATCAAAAAAAAAAAAGGGAGGGAGATAGAAATAGGAGGAGTTTGAAAAGCACCAGATCTAATAAAACGTTTCCACCAGCGCTCCCTCGAGAGTTACACTTCCTCCCATCCTCGTGTCAGTGAGGAAACTTATCTGAGGACGAGGAGGCAATTTACACAGAGCTGACAGCAAACTGGGGGTAAAGCATTGGATTTCTGCTCTTCTGGAATCAGGGAGACGAAGTAGATGTAGAGGGAAAGTTTATATGCAGGTTAATGTTCACAATGTATGTGTGTGTGTGTGTGTGTGAGAGAAAATGAGCCTCGCGTTAGCAAAGAAACCAATCATTTAGATGCACATTGCATTGAAACATGTTGGCTTTAGTTTGGAGTCAAGTAAATCAACTTCAGTGTGAACTGATCGTATTCTGTTTCTGAAGACTGAAGCACAAAAAGCATTTCTAAAGACATGTTAATGCTCCAGGTTTTTTTTACTTCAGCAGCGGAGTCATCAGGTGTGTCTGATGAATAAGTTCAAAGTAGATATTAGAATATTATTGTCTGTGCTTGAGCGCTTTTAGTATTCAGAGTGGTCAGTGGTCAGTCAGCTGATGAATGATCTCCAAACGTATCACTGCCTCTCTTCACCTGGTGGTTGTTCACAGTCAGCTTGTCAATCAATCTCACTGGAGACAGATGAACCATACAGGGAAAGTACTAGCAGAAACACACACCTGCACAAAAGCGAGTCCTTAATTCAGTGTTTAACATTGCAGGCGTTGATGAGTGGAGCTTTAAGATGCATCATGGTAACTGCACCTTTACTGTGAATGAGTTCAGGAACTCAGCATCTCGTGGCTGACAAAGGTTCAGGTGAGTCTCTGGCATCAAAACTGTCGTTTCAGATGCTTATCACAAATGTGATGGGAGAAATGTTTCACATACACACTCAGTCAGGTCTGATAGTTTTGCTAGACAGAGCCTGGTGACAAAAAACAACAATCACACACACTTCAGCTTTAAGTTTAAAAATAAGAATGTGCAGCAGACGTAAGAAGAATGTTGGAGAATTTCTTCCAATAAGGTAAAAATGACCTTTACTGCAGTCTTCTGGGTGCAAATGGAAAAAAAAGCAAGTGGCTGATTAGAAAAGGATTCATTTCCAACAAAGCAATTTATTTCATGAGAAAGAGGGCAATGACCTACTACAGGTTTGTAATATCCAGCAGAGCAGAAACAGTATATATGTTCTGCATCATGTCTTATTCTGAGCAGGATGTGACATCACAGGCAGAGGACGCATACACACCTGACGTAGGTTGCGCGTCACTCGAACATCATGCCAGACGTTGTCATTAAACTTCCCGCTGGCCGGTTCCACCAGAGCCTCAAAAGCACCAGAGCCCAGATTGATGACGAGCCACAGAGCTCCGTTCCTCAGCGACAGGTTGACGTAGTCGGCCGACTTCCCCGTGTGGAGCAGCAGGCCGTTCCTCTGCAGCGTACGGAAGGACAGCGTGATCTCATCCAAACTGCTCTGAATGGGCGTCTGGGACAGGTTGTAGCTGAAGAATTCATTGCCTTTAAATGTGGCCACTGACTCCTCCTGCCCTGAGAGGGGAGCACAATCATCATCTTAGAGGATCAACACTGAACTACTTCTGTATCACTAACACCACATCTTTCACACTGTGTGTTTTACATTCTGATGGTCTCCAAAGCCAGGGAGACGACCTGCAGCAGCACACAGACAGACAGGAGACACACGGACAGACAGACAGACAGACAGACGACCTTGCACACACACGCTACAGTAGCTCATATTATCACATCCACACAATCTTAATGTTATTAAAATACAGTGCAACAACAACAAATATAAAGGTGTGTTAACACCTGTCTCTCTGCCTGTCTCTCTGCCTGTTTAAATATGATTCCCCCTGTGTTCAGTAACACGAGTGTTCAGTAAATGTTGACTTGTGAACAGCAGCAGCATCACCTGAGCAGAGATCAGCTCGTTAAGACGTGGACAAGTTCCATTTTGGACTCATGCTGTGGAAGAACACTGAAGGTAACACACTGAGAGCTTACATGTCATGTTGATAACCCGAGGGCACAATGATCATTTAACCTAGTTTCCAAGAAAGGATAACACAGATTATTCCACACAAGATGATTTACATCATATCCCGTACACACGTGTCCCACCCTGACGAGCTCGGGTCACCAACAACAACAACAACAACAACCTGTCGTCTGCAGCAAACATATTTACCAGCTTATGAAAAAGGAAATATTGCTTTCTCTAACGTCATGGCATTAGAGATCGTGACTGCAGCAGATTGTTAGCAGACTGTGGGGTTAGAACCATCAACCTTCTCCACTGACTGTGGTTATACAATTATACAATTATTACGCCAAACCTTCTGTGTTAATGGACGTCTGTGTGAACTGAAATAGCACGATCAGCAGAATACACAGCACTGTTCACCTCATGTCCTCACACTCCTCTCTAAGGTCAGGTTCAAACACAGGTGAGTCCTTGAGTAACTGCTTATGGCCAATGCTATAAAATGCACAGCTACAAAATACAGGGAGAGATAAAGCATTGTGTGAGACAGTTTATAGCATCTGGTGTGGCCCATGTGCCTGCATCTAAAACAGATGATGTGTAAAGGTGCTGCCCAGAGCTGGGCATTAGCTGCTAGCTGCCACATCAGGGGGAAGGACATCATCTGCAACTAGGTGCTATTATGTCACCTGTCCTCGTCTCACTGGCCGCACCACATACAGAGGAGGGCAACATGTGTCACTCATTAATATTAACTTTTACAGCTGATTCATTTCAAAGTGGCACAGATGGCAGCTGTTGACTTTGTCTCCTGCTCAGGGACAGAGAGTCAGTTATATTAGCATTAACCAGTCCTCCATCGGAAAATGTACAGAACACCCAGGATCCTCATCATCGTTATCATCATCATCTTTATCATCGTGGTCATCATCATTGTTATCATGTTTATCATCATTATCATCTTTACCGTCGTTATCGTCTTTATCGTCTTTATCAACTTTATCATTGCTATCGTCTTTATCATCGTTATCATCCTTATCTTTATCATTGTTATCATCTTTATCATTATCATCTTTATCATTGTTATCATCTTTATCATCTTTTTCATTGTTATCATTGTTATCATCTTTATCATTGTTATCATCTTTATCATTGTTATCATCTTTATCGTCGTTATCATTTTTACCGTTGTTATCGTCTATATTGTAGTTATCATCGTTATCATCTTTATCATCTTCATCATTGTTATCATCTTTATCATCGTTATCATCATTATCTTTTTCATTGTTATCTTTATCATCTTTATCATTGTTATCATCTTTATCGTCGTTATCATCTTTATCATCTTTATCATCGTTATCTTTATCATCTATATCATCTTTATCATCGTTATCATCTTTATCATTGTTATCATCTTTATAGATGGTTATCATTTTTAGTCATTATCGTCTATATCATCGTTATCGTCTTTATCATCTTCATCATTGTTATCATCTTTATCATCGTTATCATCCTTATCTTTTTCATTGTTATCTTTATCATCTTTATCATAGTTATCATCTTTATCGTCGTTATCATCTTTATCATCGTTATCATCGTTATCATCTTTATCATCTATATCATCTTTATCATTTTTATCATCGTTATCATTTTTATCATCGTTATCATCTTTATCATCTTTATCATCGTTATCATCTTTATCATTGTTATCATCTTTATCGTCGTTATCATTTTTACCGTCATTATCGTCTATATCGTAGTTATCGTCTTTATCATCGTTATCTCTTATCATCTTCATCATTGTTATCATCTTTAGTTATCATCTTTATCATCGTTATCATCGTTATCATCTTTATCATCGTTATCATCTTTATCATATTTATCATCGTTATCATATTTATCATGGCTCTGGTAATCCAAATAAAACAGAAGGATCAGAGCTAGTATTTACAGCCTATTTTAACATTTAGTTGGGAAACAAAACAGATTCTGCTAATGAATGTAGATTCTGTAGATTCTTTTTTTAAAAAACAAGACTAAAAATACTGCACGGCGGCAACAACAACAACAACACGCAAACAAATATGCACTAACAGATTTCTGTCAAAATATACCCAAGAAAATACTTTGAGAGAACAGATGAAGGAGCATTTTAGTGTTCAATGTGGAGAATGAGGACTTGAGCAGTGTGTTGCTGCCAGCAGGTCATCAAAGCCAATTCTCTGTTTAGAGGAAAAACGGATTACCATGGAGACAGGTTGGATATGTTTATCTGAATCTCACAATATGTGGTAGAAAAGCGAAAGCATATATTCATATATATACACACACACACACACACACAGACTGCCGCCCTTTTATGCAGCCAGAACATCCATTTCCTGTAATGTAAAGCGCTTTACCTACATAACCTGCATGAATGTTTTTCTTCTGTGCCTCTTAATTGCAGGACTGTAGCTTTGCTATGATTTAGATGTTATTCAGCACAGAGATAATGATCACTCTGGAGTGTGCGCTCCAGCAAAACCCTGCTAGGGACAAATATCTGCAGGTTATTTGAAGGATGGTTGTATAGGTGTTGACACATTATGAACTCTGACTTCAGCAAACACACGCTGGGAATCAGTCCTGGACTCTCACAGATAACACAGCTGATTAAGCCTGTGATCAGAAGGCGTTTTGTGACCCTTGTCGAGGCTCAGCCTCTGTGTCTCAATCCAAATGTTCTGTGTTCTTTACTAAACATGTTTATTTTTCTTAACATCAGCCTTTTGTTATTATTAAGTGTTTGTTCTTCTGTCCTAATGTGTCAATACCTAAAATGACATCACTTTAAAAGCGGTGTTTATGTGGACATTTAACCACCAATGCATATCATTTGAAGTGATCTACACGCACGCCAACAATTACATTTTTAAGAGAGGAAATTCCTGTACATATTTTATTGGTGTTACTTTGTGTGCTGACATAGGAGACACCGTCAGAGCTCAGTTCCTTTATTCTTAATTACTGACACCTTTTTACCTCCTTTGAAAACACCATGAAACCAAACTGAAGAGACGCTATGAGCATATTAAATGAATTACCTTGGCGAAAAACTGCAGAGGTCAAAGGTGATGTTCCAGTAGTTCAGTCAGTGGTCAGGACAAGGGTTTGACGGACAAAAATTGAATGAGTAGTGAGCATAACATGACAGGAAGCAAAAAACAAAGAGGCAAGTATATGAGAAAAGAGGAGAGGAAAGATTAGTGCAGCACATTTAACTGGAATGATTTCAGGGGAGGGGGAATGTTGTGATCAGGTGGCTGGCAAGAAAAAGCAAACCAATAGACCCCATACCTTGGCGGTTTAACATCAGGTGCGCCAGACCTTGAGGGAAAGAACAGAAAAAGGATACGAAAACAGGAAGTTCATAAAGAGGTTTGGGAGAACAAAAGCATTGTCACAATGTTGGACTGCAGTTTGTGACAGACATCCTGGGGAAGGTTCGGATGTCAAAGTTCAAACTCAAATATAAAGGGGAAATCAAACTAAAAACAGACAGACATCTCAAAGGAGAAGGAGGAAGGCAAGGAGAGAAAAAAACATCTTGATTGGTGCAACCCTTTAAGGTAGTTGCTCACACAGATGCTTTTTTCTAAATGGAACACATACTGTATGTTTTCTTGATGCAGACAATGTTTGAGATGTATTTAGATATTCTTGAAGCTGAAGTGATCTCTCTCTCTCTCTCTCGAAGTGCGCTCTACAGGCTTAATCTCACATCTTCACTTATTGATACACGGGTATTTTGTATGTAAAGGCTCAATGAGCCTATTGCAGTGTGTGTTTTATGGAAGGACTGAAGTGTCTTTAAGAAGTTTTGAGAGCAGAACGGTAGGACACGCAAACATCCTGCAGCAGGTCAGTCACACCTGACATTTGGATGCAGCTGAAACAGAAAGCTGCACTGTATTAAAAATAAACCACATCCCACCTCCAAGGTGACGAGATGAGTCCAATGCAGAGGTGGCAACAGTAAAACATGCATAATATAGTAAAACTGAAGGTAACATGGCACATTATGACGGACATAAATTCACATGATCAGTTAAGTATATAAAAGTATGTAAACTGGTCTGCCTGTGCACAGTAAGCAGAGTCTGAGGCGTGACCGGCCATGATCAGCTGACCAGCAGCCATGATCAGCCATGATGAGCCATGATCAGCCATGATGAGCCATGATCAGAGACACAGAAACACTCCCTGCTAACCCTGCTCAGCATCCCTCGCCTCACACGTGATGGCAGACAGGAGAGGATGACACGACGCCTCTGCTGAGAACATGTACCACACACACAGTCATTCAAGGCTGCTGTCATCAGGGCATCAGCATGAACGCTTCTCACACGGTGAGTCCCAGTGCAGTCATTAGGTAAAGCCTTATGAGGAGGAAATCTCCTTCACACTCCTCCTGAAGTGAAAGGTGGTTCAAGCTGTGACTCTTGATGTGGAATGGACATGATAACTCCTGGGATGGTCTTTGCCTGCCAGCATGTGGCTTAATGTGACAGTGTGTCATCACAAACTTAGACGAGTTCACCTGTAATCGTGTCCACACCCCAAACAGACATGCTGCCTCTCAGGTGATCTCATTCTCACTCCATGTACTAAAGTGGAGGTTATGAGCACATTATAAGGACGTCAGCTTCATAGAGTGAATATAAAAATGGATCTGTCGTCTTCTCGTATGAAAAGTCAGGGAAGAAGGATGGAAGTCGCACTGCTGTCATAACTCTGATCCTACTTCTGATCTCTGCTGATCATCGGACAAAAGAGTCCATCGCAAGACGCCTGTCCGTCACAGGACGCCTGTCCATCACAGGACAACAGTCCATCACAGGACGCCTGTCCGTCACAGGACATCAGTCCATCACAGGACGCCTGTCCGTCACAGGACATCAGTCCATCACAGGACACCTGTCCATCACAGGACATCAGTCCATCACAAGACGCCTGTCCGTCACAGGACACCTGTCCATCACAGGACACCTGTCCATCATAGGACATCAGTCCATCACAGGACGCCTGTCCGTCAGAGGACACCTGTCCGTCACAGGACATCAGTCCATCATAGTACATCAGTCCATCACAGGACATCAGTCCATCACAGGACATCCACATCACACGGACATCATCTGTCACATCACAGGACATCAGTCCACAGGACATCAGTCCATCAGTCCATCACAGACATCAGTCCATCACAGGACGCCGTCACAGGACACCTGTCCATCACAGGACATCAGTCCATCATAGGACATTAGTCCATCACAGGACATCAGTCCATCACAGGACACCTGTCATGTCCATCACAGGACATCAGTCCACACCAATCACAGGACACCTGTCCATCATCACAGGACATCAGTCCACAGGACGACAGGACGCTGTCCATCACAGGACATCAGTCCCATGTCCACAGGACATCAGTCAGGACATCAGTCCATCACAGGACATCAGTCCATCACAGGACGCATCACAGGACATCAGTCATCATCACATCACAGGACTCCACAGACAATCAGGAGTCCATCACAGGACACCTGTCCATCACAGGACATCAGTCCATCACAGGACATCAGTCCATCACAGGACGCCTGTCCGTCACAGGACTCCACAGAAACAGGAGTTCAAACCAGTCACTTTCTTGTCGTGAGGCAACAATTTGAGCCAGTGCCACCACGTGGCTCTGGATAAGTGTATGGACTGTTTCCCAATATAACTAAAGACCAGAACCAGTCCCAAAGCCAGAATGGCCCGGTCTAATCTTTCACTCTGCTGCTTTGACCTGAAGGATTTGAAGCTGTAATGACCTCACACAGAAAGAACTGACCTGTGACCTGTGACCTGTGACCCTGACTGAGGGAAACAATTAGAAGGTGCTGATGTTGATGTCGTACTGGACCAGCCTTCCATCCAAACACATGAAGAGCCTGGATCTAATATACATGCATGTACTCGTTCTGCTTTTAAGATAAGAATGTGATAGAAAATCATTCTATTACAAATATTAACGACACACAACGTAAAAACCTCCATATTCGTGTTTTGTATTGTTAATCACCAAACTGTGTTTTTATTGACATTACATGTCATTTAGCAGACGCTGAACTCGCGACCATGAAGTCTTTGGCACGCAGGGCACCGGTCTTAACCACTGAGCCACTCCACCACGAGAGGTTATTGATTTTAACCTCTTGCCAACTTTAGTTTTAACCTTTTTCTTTTAACCTTTTTAAATCAGTCAAAGGAACTGTATTAGGACGTCACTAAATAATAAGAGGCACAAATGATCATGTGACAAAAGCACAATAATCGTGTTTACACCAAGTGAACATTAGGAAAAGCTGAGTTTATTATTATTATTATTATTATTATTATTAGGTTAATGAATACATTAAGAGTGGGAGAAACACAGCTAAATGTTGGGAGCGCTCAGTCACTGACTGTCATTAACAGAGATTTAGTGAGAAAACACCTGTTTTTCCAGGAAAAGTCCAGCTGTAATGAGGGATTAGAAACACTATCTCAGTCATCATCACGGCAGTTCTGTGTGTTTCTCTGTTTCTTATCTCTTCTCCACAGACACCAGAGGATGCTGCACTCTTGTGGCACCGGAGCGTGGCCTACCGTGGCGTCTGTCCGCACAGACGTCCAGTGGATGAACACTGTGTCAAAGCCACAGCTGAGAACAAATATAGCATATGGGTTAACATCTTAGCCAACTGTGAAGGGAGTGGGCGATTTCTCGAATGCATACGTTTGTCTATTTACGTCAAAGACTTGCTGCTGAACAGCACATGAAACATCTAGCGAGTGTGATTTTGCTCCACGTCGAGCTTTAATCCAATAAAATGTATGATATGCTCATATTTCATAATGATGATGATGTCTTTTTGCTGTGAGCACATCCACAGCGTCTTTGCTCACATTAAAGAAAGATTAAAGCTCGTTTTTGGAAAATGTGCAAAAATGACATCGATTAACATTTCACAGTCACCTCGTCCTACTTTGTTTTATAGCTGAGAGAATACAGCATGTATGTGTGAGCCATCATTACATTACTGTTGAGTATCTGTAGAAGTCGTCATCCTTGCATTATAATATGAAGAGGTTAATATATCAATACATTTTGATTCTGTTCAACAGTTGTATTTATTTTACACGCAAATGTTTGATACGTCTGAAAGAACAACTATTTAAAAGAAAATTGGAATCAACAACGTTAAGAATTGATGAGCAGAATGAGAATCGGAACAGGAATTCATTAACTTCAAACAATGCCCACATTGTAGCTCAATTACACAGTAATTACAAAATTTAAGATGAACTTAAAACATGATTGTTTCTTCATATTCAGCCCGACTCCACACACAGTTCCTTATATTCTCCATGACAATGAAGATGCTCCATGAGGAAACACGAAGTGTAATAAGATCTTATCTTACACATTGTAAGATAAGATAATAAGATAATACTAATAATAATAATAACGATGTGTGAGCAGGTGTGTGTCAGTAAGAGTGATTTATAATGTGCAGCCTGTGCTCATCTTCCACAGTAACAGCCGTCCTTAGAGGGGAGATGGATGCCTCGCCCTGGTTCATGTTCAGTGTGTGCACCTTGTTAGAAACCAATCCTGTGTCTCTGTGGTCAGTGAAAATGTTACCCGTCATTTTCTGCTTGAGATTTGTTCCACCGGTGAAAAAAAACCATCATACGTTATTACAAATATATGTATAATGCAGAGGTTATTACAATTTCATGAACGTCACTGTCTCAGGATTCTGTTGTTAGACCAGAAGATTTACATCGATATGCCACACACTGACCGCAGACGATAATGGCATCAAAAATGGAGTAAATCTTCACAATAAGCAGAAGATTTTAGGAGAAAATGTTCACTGAAGAAAAGGGAAAATAGAGATGTTATCAATATTTAAAGGACATGTCCCTGTACAGTCACTGTACACAGTACTGTGTGTTTTCTGAATCACCCTGCACTGCAGACCTCTCCAGTCACCTTGAGCAAACTGATTATACAAACAATGAGCATTCAGCACATTAAGCACTTGCTGCGTGACCTTGTGACCACTGGAAGAATATCTCTCTTTAGCTTAATTTGTTGGATGTCAGAACTGCAGTCCAAACTGACAATAGCAACCTGATAATAACCAACACAATCTCTCACACTGAGGCTGTGCTAACGAGAGCATCACAGAAAACAAATGATGCTTCTCATTATCCTCACTGTATAATGCATGGTCTTACCTTCTACCTCTCTCTGGACAGCTGCAGGAGAAAAAGGGAAAAAAAAACAGCAGAAGATCACTCACTATATTTACTTTGAAAAACACAACAGGTGACGAGCGCTCATCTTTTTCTTACATGCATGACATACATCATCTACTTTAGTTCTGTTGGTCTGTACAGAAGGAACAAAGGCTGTTTTCATGACTTTAGCATGTAAGAGTAGTTAAAAAACATGAATGTTCCATGTTCAGGAAAACTCTGGATCTCTTTTTCTGGAAACTTAAAACCACGTCAAGCAAAAACAATATGACTCGGGCAGCGACGTCCAATCCTGTCATTTTTAGCTTTAAAAAATCAGGGCACGTAAAAGCTGTCCCCATTTTGTGTTTTTGACATTTGAAAGACCAAATGACCTAATCACTGACTTTTAATTGAAAATAGTCTGTATCTGAATCATCATACGCTCACTTAATTATCTTTTTGGTACATGTTCACTTTATGTTGTGATCCAAATGAACGAAATCCATGCTGTGTTGTGTATACGTTTGTATTTGAGTATATATCACACTGTAACAGTGTTCTATACTGTTACAGTGTTACAGTATAGAACACTGTTACAGTGTATCACACTGTTACAGTATAGAACACTGTAACAGTGTTCTATACTGTAACAGTGTATCACACTGTTACAGTATAAAACACATTTACAGTATAGAACACTGTAAATGTGTTCTATACTGTAAGTATAGAACACTGTTACAGTATAGAACACTGTTACCGTATAGAAGAGTATATCACACTGTAAAATAAAAAATGTCACAAAACAACACAAATTGATAGCAATGCTAAAAATAGATGGCGTGAGAAACAGAGGGGATGCTTTTCTCACCTTCATGGCAGTACCTTCCCTTGAAGCTGGTACTGATGCAGTCACACAGGATCTCTCCTTGGCTGACGGAGCACAGGCCGTTGTTGTTGCAGGGAGAGTGGGTTTCACATATGTACTCCAGGTCACTGTGAACAGCCTGACCGTCCAGCAGAAGAGGCAGAGCCTCCCCCAGTTTCAAATTGGCTATCAGGCCGTGGAATGGCGGCTCATATTTGACAGTGCTTGACGTCAGGGCAGAGAGACGCACATCAGGTGGGATCCCGCCTACGTAGAGGTCACTGACAACAACCATCTCTTTTCTCTTAGACTTCACCTCGGCCACCTTCTCCTCGTTGTCCACCATCAGCTTGGTCTCTCTGAAATTACGAGAAAGGAGGATTCTGTGCCAGCGCTGGTCATTGATGCGTGTCTCTGTGTGCAGGGAGGCTGGTTCAGCACAGTGGATGGTGAAGCGCATCTGGACCCTGCCTTCGGAAATGAGAAGCTCCAGAAAGTCGCAGTTCCCTCCGTCGTCCAGATAGAGCACCAGGGCTTTGCTAGTGTTGGTTTTCAGAATAAAGCTGAGCTCACCTGTTGTCGTAGCATCCCATTGGCCATAACGTGTCCACTGACCAGGAACCCCCTCATATTCCAACGCTATTCCTGTTAGCACCAACTTGGCTAACAACAGTAACCAGGAAGCCTTGTTTTTACAGCTGCCCATGATGATTAGCATCTGTAACCACTGACTCACTGTGCTCTCTAATTCAAAGGTACAAGTTCAGCTGTGAGGAGCAAAGACAAAATCTAGTGTCTGCACTTATTTTTAAGATGAGCTGAAATGTCCCACATGCGGTTAAAGAGATTCTTTAGCCTTGAACATCGATCCTGTTTATCCTGATTCTTTTTGTCATCTCTCCATGCGTGACACGTGACGGACTGTACACGAAAAACAAGGTACATTGCAAAACACTTTGCATCTATTTTGGATCAGCGAAGAAAGAGAACAAACAACACTGTGAGCTTCCTCGTCTTCGCCATCCACTGTCTTGGCCTCCCTCCATCCAGTGCTGTTTCTGTCAGTACTCCATGGGTTTGCTAGGCCTGCCGCCGAGGTGCAGCTGCCATTCTCCTCAGCCTGTCATCATCCTAAGACATAAAAGAACATACAAGAAGAGCAGTCAATGAAAAGCTGTAACAACGACAACAATCAACGAGGCAACAGCAAAACAACTCATTACAACAGCACAGACGGAAACATGGAGCGGAATAGAGTTCAGCTTCTGTCAGTCCCACAACGTGAACAAGCATCATGGTAAACATCAACAAACATCATGGTAAACATCAACAAACATCATGGTCAACATCAACAAACATCATGGTCAACATCAACAAACATCATGGTCAACATTAACATCATGGTCACATCAACAAACATCATGGGTCAACATCAACAAACATCATGGTAAACATCAAACATCATGGTAAACATCAACAAACATCATGGTCAACATCAACAAACATCATGGTAAACATCAACATCATGGTAAACATCAACAAACATCATGGTCAACATCAACAAACATCATGGTAAACATCAACAAACATCATGGTAAAATCAACATCATGGTAAACATCAACAAACATCAACAAACATCATGGTCAACATCAACAAACATCATGGTCAACATTAACATAAAGATAAATGTAAAGATAAAGGTAAAGATAAGGGTAAAGATAAAGGTAAAGATAAAGGTAAGGGTAAAGGTAAAGATAAAGGTAAGGATAAAGGTAAAGATAAGGGTAAAGATAAGGGTAAAGGTAAAGATAAAGATAAGGGTAAAGGTAAAGATAAGGGTAAAGGTAAAGATAAGGGTAAAGGTAAAGGTAAGGGTAAAAGTAAAGATAAAGGTAAGGATAAATGTAAAGATAAGGTAAAGTAAAGATAAGGGTAAAGATAAGGTAAAGGTAAAGATAAAAGGTAAAGATAAGGGTAAGATAAGGTAAAGGTAAAGATAAAGGTAAGGATAAAGATAAGGGTAAAGGTAAGGGTAAAGGTAAAGATAAAGGTAAGGGTAAAGGTAAAGATAAAGGTAAAGATAAAGGTAAGGGTAAAGGTAAAGATAAAGGTAAGGATAAGTAAAGATAAATAAGGTAAAGGTAAAGATAAGTAAAGATAAGGTAAAGGTAAAGATAAAGGTAAAGATAAAGGTAAAGGATAAGGTAAAGATAAGGGTAATAAGGTAAAGGTAAAGATAAAGGTAAAGATAAAGGTAAGGATAAGTAAAGATAAGGGTAAACGTAAAGATAATAAAGATAAGGGTAAAGGTAAAGATAAGGGTAAAGGTAAAGATAAGGGTAAAGATAAGGGTAAAGGTAAAGATAAGGGTAAAGATCATGGCCACAGTGGAGAAAATCGGGGCCTCGATGCTGAAGCATGTGAACACATCAGCGCTTCACTTCACGTCATTCACACAGAGAGAGAGGAAAACACCAGAAAGACCAGCGCTGCTTTCCAAGGCACTGTTGGTACAAGTGTGTTTCATAAGCACTGATGTTTTGCTGCGATGCATGGCCTCACTAACTTCAGTGATGCTGAGCCCCTTAAGCCCTCTGCACTCTCTGGGCTCAAGCTAAGACGTTACAGGCAGCAACAAACACACAAACAAACCCAATCAATACTTTGTGATAACAAAAGAGGCTTTGCCTCCGAGGCCTAAGGACACAAATAATGTTACTAGTCTTTGACTGAACTGTGGTGTGTGTGTGTGTGTGTGTGTGTGTGTGTGTGTGTGTGTGTGTGTGTGGTGGCGCTGACACTGAGAATGAGCCTGTCACTGAAAACAGCACTGACAGTGTGGACAATTAACAAAAGGCTCAACTAAGAAAACTACACCTGTTTAACACTATTCTGCATCAAAGTGCACACAGACAATCAGCTGTTCCACATGATCCACTGATCCTGTCATTAACAAATGCTTTGTTCTGGCATCAGTTTACCATAATACTCCCATAATACTCCCATAATACTCCCATAATACTCCCATATACCCTCAAACACACACTGCTGCTTTTCTCTGTGGGCTTTGGAAAGAGAAAACAAAGCTATTTACAAACTTCTCGAGCACAAATGTGAAATAAAGTGTCAAGCACAGATTGTATCAGGTAAGTCTGATGTTAAGCTCCTATATTGTGTTGTTCCTGGGGCAGGAAGAAGGCGGCGGCTCACACAGCATCACTGTGAACCACATGTTAGTTCCTCAGATAACCAAACTCTCCCTTTTACTCATTGATATTAAGCTTGGAGCAGCAGCTGCTGTCCAGTCATCTGGTGCAATTAAGTCTGGAGAAACTGCAAATATTCAAAGAGACACAATTTGTATTTAAAGGATGAAAATGTATTTATCTTTTCATTATTATCACAGAGAACAAACAGGCATTAATGAATGTATCGTCCACAGTCGCAGCCTGGTGTTTTTCCTGCGTCTGTGCCAAAGAAGTCACTGCAGTCCAAATCCCTATTAAAAGCACATAAAGGGCTAACACCGTTGTGTGATCCAATTAAGTGATCAAAAGCAAAATCAGCAGCTACAATCTATTACAACCAATTTACATAACTAAGTGCAACAACACTGTAGATTTCATGCTGCAGCTAACACAGATTACACGACAATAAATATTAATACCAACAAACTTGTCAAGTAAAAGCTCTGAATGACAGAAAGAGCTGAAGAATAATCTTAATGTTCTTAATGTTCTCTCTCATTCACAGACGTTTTTAAGCAGAAGCAAAGGCACATCATCCAAGTCTCTGCCACAGAGACATATTATATGAAGGTGAGTCTCCTGCTGATGATGGGCTGCTACAGTTGGGTTTATTTGCTAAAGGTAGACATCGCAAGAAAGAGCGCATTACATCAAATTCACAGTTCTCATCACCGTCTCCCTGAAGTATCAAAAAGCTCCAGGCTGGGAGAAAACCCTTAAAGTGATATCCTGGAAGGTCATAAAATCTGACACTCTCCTCACAGGATGATTTGCAATTTACTGGGGCCACGCTTGCTTTGTGAAATGCTTCCAACAGCTTCCTGCAGTTGGAAGCTATATACAGTATACTGTATATATATATATATATATATATATATGTACACCGTATGAGTTATCACCAGCACTTATGACTATAATAAACGTTCAGACTCACCATTAACGACCATCACTTCTTCTTTATTAACTCTTGATGATCACTATGTATATAATCCACCCATCATGGATTATTTTGAGTTGTGGAGGTAAAGTACAGCAGAAGTCTTTTATCACATCATTATCACACATGATCACACATTATGAGGCCAGTGAAGCAGCTGAAGCAGCTGAAGCCATGGCGATGTGTCCCTCCTTTCTCGTGCCTGTGCTGGAAAATCTTCAGATCCACATGGTGAAGAAGAAAGTTAAACATTTGTTAACTTCTGCCCACATGCAGCTCCACTGCAGTTTAGCTCTGTGTGACATCCCGGACGGTCCCACTGGATGAATGAGCAGCATTTCATTTAACAGACACGCACATACAGCATTCAACAATGGCTCAGGAGAAGGAGGTGGAGGGCTCTCCACATACCATCCTTTCAACCGTACACGATCAATAGATTCTCTTCTGAGGAACATCTCCACCGTCTGTAATTACTGCAGCACTGTGGAGGCCATGACACAGACTTAACAATGCTGGAATAGTGACAGTGAACAGTGAGGATAGAATGAACAGGTACATTTCACCTGTTCAATCAGTTTCAAAAACAAGGATCTGAACGTTAAAAAGGTCACGTATGATTTCATGAAGATAAAGAATGCGAGTAAATGATGTTTGAATCTGAATCCAACTTCTTCTCTTGCTTCATTTCTACATTTGACCAAAGTAAGTTCTAGAATTATACATGATATGAATCCAGCATCTGTTTCCTATTAGAGAACTGGTGAAGGTTGAACAGCCCATCGTTCTCTAAACGGAGCCTGCAAAACTATGAAAGCCATTTCAATAGACCTATAGACACAAAGGAAAATATGCTGCACTCCCAGTCTAGTAGAGGTATGGGACTGCCGACTTGTCACCAGATCTCTGTAACCTTAGGCTTTAAGAAGCAGAGCAGAGCAGGTGAGCAGCAGGATGTTACTCGTTGAAGGGAGAACTATCTAAAGAATTATCTGTGCCAAAGTAATCCCAGCAAATAACATTGATTCTTTGACGCTGTGGTCTGTTGAGGTTGTGAATGATCTCATTTACATATTTGTCCACTAACCCTGATCTCAGTGAATTAACATTGATCACCTTTAAATGATCAAGGTCTTCATAAAGAAGTTGGTTTGGTGCTCAGGCATCTGAAGCATCTGGAGACAACAGTGCATTCAGAAAAGTGAGAGAAGAGCAACTGTTCTTTTCTTTATGACGTGCTGTAAACGCGGTCACATGACTCGGACTCTGAGTCTGCATGTGAACTTGTTAATCCTATAATCATAGTAAAAAGGGAAGGTTATCATATTGTAATTGACTATAAAACACGCTGCTGTATCGACATGTGTAGAAAGATTTAAAATTCAATTAAAACAACAAAATGAGACGAGATGATGAGAGGCGTAATTATACTTCAAAGTAAAATAAAAAGTCGGTTTAACTGTACTTTTTATCTTATAACAATTTACAATATACTTGAAAATGAATGAAATAATAATATGAAACTGAGAAATGACTGGTCAAATACTTTCCATCATAATACGATGATCATTATTATTATCATTATTATTCTGTGTCAGTGGTTTAAAGCCTTTGAACGACTCAAATTAAGAACCAGGAGTACATTCTGAATTAAACATCACACACACACACACACACACACACACGTGGGCATCTGCTGAATCAGTTTCAACCACTGCACGTCAAGAGAGAAAAGAACAGTAGTGATGATGATGATGATGATGATGATGAGACACAGAATCATCGCGTAACCAATTTAAAGATGGAACCTAATTTGGCCTGAAATGGAACAAAGACTTGACCCAAATACAATGAGATGAAAGTTTCCTGCTGCCTCAGAACAAGTCAGATTCATTCAGACTGTGAAACATGAATGAATGTGTTTATTGTTGAATTGATTTCTTTAAAGAACTTCGAGACAAAGTCAATAATCTTCAGAGGACAAAGAAGTGGATCATGAACAGTTCAGAGTAAACGCTCAGCACCAAGTCAACTTTTTCACTAACTGCAGGAACTCTGGGGAAACGGTTGGTTAGGCATCGCACGACCAGAGGAACTGTTCACTAATATCAAGGTGAAGTTTTTTCTCACGCCTGTCTCCTCTCGAGGGACAGCAGGAGACACAGGAGACACAGGAGACACAGGACATGACGCAGAACAGACAAAGAGCAAATGTATGTCAGCGTTAAATCATTTCATTAAAGGTTTATGCAACGACTCAGTGACAACAGTAGTTAAATCTCCAGTGACAAAATATCCTTTCTCTTTTTTTTACTGTAGCCTTTTATGTTATGGATATATCATTTATAGTAAGTCATAAAAATCCAACCTAAACCACCGAAGAGAGACAAAACCAGACTGACACACTTTGATGCCACAAATGTGATTAAATAAATCAAAACAATGAGTGGGATTCATCTAATCACAGCGGTCGATCCAAAACAAATCATTTTAAAAACGTTACTGAATACAATGACAAATCAAAAAGCTATTATGAAGTTTCTTCGTGTCATCAACGCAGAACTGAGACACAAAACACTGGTCATGTGCATGTGTTTGTCCTGCGTTGTCACCTTTCAGCACCTGTGTGGTGAACAGCGACATGTGCGTCTTTATACTCTTCTGACAACCAGGCTCATATGTGTCATGTTTTAATGACAGTATTTGTAAATAAAGTTAATCATTATTTGTACATGGAGACGAGCATGCGCACAGGCGTCCGCTGCGCTCGCACGTGGCACCACACAAATGACCCCTCGCTGTTTGATTTCCACAAACACTACACAGTGTGTGTCCGTGCGCTCATTAACAGTCACGCGTGTTCTTCATGTCACGTGTTTGAGGCGTAGTTCACCCGTCACGCAGGCGTATGTGCAGCGGCGCACGTTAAAGGTTTGATGTCACCGCATAGGCGTTGTACGCGCGTTTTTAGTATAGTGCGCCCCTGCTATATACACACACACACACACAGAGAGAATCATTTTAAATAGAAAACAAAAAGCTTGTTGTGTGTAATCATAAATAAAGTTGATGAAATATTTTTCATCAACAAGTTGAAACATGGACTGTGAAACTGTGTCCAGCACATAAATAGAACATGCACGTCTAATATGAGAAGGTAAAAGTCACTCAGGAGCCGCTGTTACAAGGACAGCGCCCGCCCTCCACCCTGCAGACACAGGCTGCTCAGCTGTGTGGGATCGCTCCAACAAGCTGCTCCCTCAGTCTGGCCCAGCTAGAGGGTCTTACACCGTTTGCTGGGTGTCTGTAAAAGCTGCTTCACTGAGCTGTTGTTGGCAGCTTTTGTGCTGGAATAAATTCTGCCTCGTGTTGGCCATGCAAGCGACTCCTCTGTGGATCTGTAGCAGCCTGGAAAGAAGCTTCTCCTTTCATCAACTTAATACTGGAAGACAAGTATGCTGGAAACAGCTGAAGTCATAGTTCTATACTTCTATAAGTATAATATGGCAGAATGTTACATCTGTGTTACATGTGAAATGCTTCAGATCACATCAGCATACATTTTAACTTTCCGACGAGGGAGAACAACACTCTGGACCAGGTCTACTGCAACATGAAGGGAGCCTACAAGGCTGTGCCTCGGCCTCACTTTGGTCAGTCCGACCACATCTCAGCTTTTCTCTACCCCGCATACAGACAACGCCTCAAGCAAGCCCCCCCCCAGTATGTACTACTGTTAAAGTGTGGAATGAAGAAACTGAACTGGTGCTTCAGGACTGCTTTGGTAGCACAGTTTGGGACATTTTTAAAGCTGCTGCTATGGGGACTGACTGTATTGTGGACTTGCAGGGAAACGCCTCCAGTGTCACATGCTACATCAGTACATGTGAAGAAAACATCGTACCCACAAAACGTCGCAGGACATACCCAAACCAAAAGCCCTGGATCAACTGTGAAGTTCGGTCCATGCTACGTGCACGCTCTGCTGCATTTGCCTCAAAAGGCCAGATATGACCTGCGTAGGTCCATCAGAGATGCCAAGAAGCAATACAGACTGAAGCTGGAGGGTTTCTACTCCACCACAGATTCCCATCGCATGTGGCAAGGACTGCAGCACATCACTGAGGAGGGGAACAGATGGGCCACAACCAGCCAGCCCTCACTACCAGATGAGCTATATGAGTTCTATGCCCGCTTCAAGGCCCTCAACACCAACCAACAGAGAGGACCACTGACCACGGAGCGTGCACAAGACTCACCACTCACCGTGACAACAGCTGAGGCGCGTACAGCTCTGAGGAGAACAAATCCACGGAAAGCAGCCGGCCCAGACAACATCTCCGGGCGTGCCCTCAGGGTCTGTTCATGGGAACTGGCTGATGTGCTTGCTGATATCTACAACCTGTCACTAGCACAAGCTGTTGTTCCTGTCTGCTTCAAATCCACCACCATCGTTCCCCTCAAAAACATTGTGACCTGCCTGAATGGGGGTGGGGTAACTCAGTGGTTAAGACCGGTACCCTGTGTGCAAAAGACTTCATGGTCGCAAGTTCAACTCCACCCCTGGCAGGTTGTAACTCAATTCCCTTGTAAGTCGCTTTGGATAAAAGCGTCTGCTAAATGACATGTAATGTAATGTAATGTAATGTAATGAATGACCACCGTCCCATTGCACTCACCCCTATAATGATGAAGTGTTTCGAGAGGATAGTCATGACACACATCAAAAAGAACCTCCCGGACACCTACACTTACAGTTTGCGTACCGTCAGAACCGTCAGGACAATAATCTCTCCTTGAATGCAGAAAAGACCAAGGAGATGATCATTGACCCGAGAAGGAAGACAGTGCAGCACATACCACAGTGCATAGGTGAGACAGAAGTGGACAGGGTGAAAACCTTCAAATTCCTCAGGACTTACATCAGCGAGGACCTCACTTGGTCTCACAACGCACAGCAAAGGATTAAAACAGCCCAGCAGCGACTGTACTTCCTGAGAACGCTGAGGAACTTTGGCTTGTCATCCAAAATCCTCAGCAACTTCTACAGGTGTACGGTCGAGAGCATCCTCACCAGTTCCATCACAGTCTGGTATGGAAACTGCACTGCCCAAGACAGGAAGGCCCTCCAGCGGGTGGTTAAAACTGCACAGTCCATCTCTGGAGCAGCCTTCCACTCACTTCAGGACATCTACTCCACCAGGGCCACCAGAAGAGCCCACAACATCATCAAAGACAGCACACACCCACAGCACAGACTCTTCACACTGCTGCCATCAGGCAGACGCTACAGGAGTCTAAGATCCAGAACCACAAGAATGACAAACAGTTTTTATCCACATGCCATCAGGCTGGTGAACAGCTCCCTCATCAAGACCCGCCCCTCCCTCACATCCCTGAACTGATCTACATACACACACACACACACACACACCACCCCGAACTGATCAACATACAAACACTGCTGCTACTCTCTGTACTGTCAATACTTGTTATCATTTCTTCCTAGAATCAATCGTGCAATATTGTCCTTGGATCTGTTCTAAGATTCCATTTTTCATTTTAATTTTGTTTTTTTAGTCTGTATATTTTTAACTTGTTAAGTTATATATATATTTTTATTTCATTTTTTTCGTGTGACCAGGGAGATGTGCAGAGTAAGAATTTCATTGTGCAGTGTGAAGTCTTAACTGAACATATGACAATAAACCTCTTGAATCTTGAATTTTATTATTTAGAATCTATCTTCATCCACAAAGTAAAACATTCAATTATTTGACTAATCCGTCCGCACCAGATCTCCAGCTGCTTTTTATAGCTCAATAAAGATCATCATAAAGATCCACCAGCTTGTCTCATTCTGACGTTTTCTGCCAACAGAAACTTTTAACTCGACTTGGAGGACACGATATCCTCTGCACTTTAGTCTGTGGATCATTTTCCTTGTGCAACTTTAAAAATCGAACACATTTGCATTGAAAGTAGGTCTAAAGATGGAAAAGTCATCAAACTGTGGGGAATTAAAAGTGTGTGGTATAAAGTGAGTCCACAGGTCACCGGTGTGTGCAGCTGATGGAGTGCTGCAGGGTTAACTGGTTTTTGTAGGTTAGCATCTCACTGACTCTACACTGTAAAACCTTTGGAAAGACTCATACATTCATAAATCTATGAAACATCTGTTTAAGTCATGAAAATTCATTATCTGCTCTGAGACACTGATACCTGGATATTTATGTTGGTCCTAACTCTAAGCTCAGTCCTTCTCTTGGTCTTCGCTCTAAGCTCAGTCCATCTCTTGGTCTTCGCTCTAAGCTCAGTCCTTCTCTTGGTCTTGCTCTAGCTCAGTCCTTCTCTTGGTCTTCCCTCTAAGCTCAGTCCTTCTCCTTCCCTCTAAGCTCAGTCCTTCTCTTTGTTCTCTAGGTCTTCCCTCTAAGCTCAGTCCTTCTCTTGGTCTTCCCTCTAGCTCAGTCCTTCTCTTGGTCTTGCTCCTAAGCTCAGTCCTTCTCTTGGTCTTCCCTAAGCTCAGTCCTTCTCTTGGTCTTCCCTCTAAGCTCAGTCCTTCTCTTGGTCTTCGCTCTAAGCTCAGTCCTTCTCTTGGTCTTCCTCTCTCAGTCCTTCTCTTGGTCTTCGCTCTAAGCTCAGTCCTTCTCTTGGTCTTCCCTCTAAGCTCAGTCCTTCTCTTGTTCTCTAGGTCTTCCCTCTAAAGCTCAGTCCTTCTCTTGGTCTTCCCTCAAGCTCCAGTCCTTCTCTTGGTCTAAGCTCAGTCCTTCTCTTGGTCTTCGCTCTAAGCTCAGTCCTTCTCTTGGTCTTCGCTCTAAGCTCAGTCCTTCTCTTGGTCTTCGCTCTAAGCTCATGGTGGGATTTTCGAGCATCTAAATGTGGGTTTACAGTAGAGTCAGTTGAGAGCTGGTGTCTCCTCCCGACATGGAAGTGTACCTTGTGCATCTGTCAGACGTCGTCGAGGGACGTGACAGTTGTGTTGTAGACGAGGCTCTCGGGATGAGAACACGATGGTTCCTCCCAGCAGCTCACCCATGAAACACCACGGTGATGCTTTTTCTTTTTTAATATGTCACCTTGCGTCTTCTTTAGTTTCTTTCCTTGCTTCCTCTCCTCTCTCCTCGGTCAGTGAGGTATAGGAATGCAGGGTTATTTGGTGATAATTGGAACGCACTGCTGTTGTTTCATGCTCTCTGTGGTGGTTCCAGGGCCTCAGAGATCGTAGTAAGAGCCACATTTCCCACAGTGCATGTCATGTCTTGACTTCAGATGAATGCCACATTGTAAACAACACTCTAGCTGCTTCTTCTTCTATTTCTTCTTCTTCTTCTTCTTCTTCTCTCAGCTTTATAAATCTTATATTTTATTCCATCTGGTTTTTCCTCAGTGTTTTTTGGATGCCATCTGCACTGGAATAAGTCGCTCCAATGGCAACGCACTTGAATGACTTTGACATGAGTGTGTGTTCTGTGGTGGACAGGTCATGTGATCATGTTGTGTGCTTCTAAAATCACATTGAAATACGTTGTTGCCTCAGACTTCCATTACAGTAACAACGTATTCAAGTTGCCTGTTTGACTGCAGTAAATCAGCTGAGGTGGTCTCATTTAAATCGTTTAAACACAGGTGTAGATGGATGTGGTTATAACCCTGTGGACTCAAACACAGTATTCTTCTGTGGTTATCTGCGGTGACTGGACCTGCTCCAGTTAAGCACTATTACTACTTTTGTTCGGAAACTTTCTGCAGCCATGACTTCATCCACATCCTATATATATTTACACTTGTACATGTGGATGTATATTAACTGACACCGCAGACTGTCTGCCTCCATGTCTGTTTATGTTCTGAAGTCCCGTTAGAACACACGTGAACGGTTTCATTAAACTCTTAAGTGTGTGGTTCCGTGTCTTGACTGGATCGTCTACTCTGTGTTTTCTCACGATTAAAACACTGAACATCGGTTAGAAAGTTTGTTGTGTCCAAGAAGCTTCTTCACTTCTTCTTCATTAAACCGTCATTTCTGCCACTAGGGGTCTCTCTCTCTAGTTTGATGTTGGGGAGCAGCATGTGGTCATGAGCTTGGGCTCACTTCCTGATTGTGACTGATCCAGCTGACTTAATAACAGCTCTTCACTGTCGTGTCATAAACACAACAAACACAAGAAAAGCTATTTCTGTTCCTGTTTCCATTCATTTTTTCTCCGACAGGAATGTGATTGTTAAATATTTGCAGGAGCAGCAGATCTGTCGCATCACAGAGAGAAGAGTCCTGAGTCCAGAGGAGTTTTCAAAGCATTTACACGAAAGGTTTATTATTCATGGCAAAAGCTCCACAAAACAGATGACTCCATTAAAACAGTCCAGTACACCTTCAATAGAAATGTGTTCGTGTAAGTAAACTACTTTCATATACTCATATATTTTAACATTGAATCTTTAAACGTTAAAACTCTGTTCACTATATAAAGTTAGTTGATCATGTGATATCTGCTTTTTACATTTGTGTTTTTATTGATGAAAGCTCTTTATATATACACAATTATTAATATATACAAATATAAAAAGAGAGTTTCCTGACGGACGCTCTGTCATTTATTTATGTATATATATATATATATATGTACATATTATTGCTATTGCTATAATATATTGCTATAATTACTTTCTTTAAATATGATTGCATTTGGGGCAAAGACAATGTGACAGCTACCACTTGGCAAACTGTAACTTTCTACAAAGACTTTGAGAGTTATTCACGTTTTCATTGTGTGTGTGTGTGTGTGTGTGTGTGTTATGTGCAGCTCATCTTCTCATGACAAAGACAGTGTGGCTACATAAAACGTTCAGGATTGATTTAAGATTTTATAGTTTGTTTTGTTTTAAATGGTCTCTGATCTGAGAGTGGATGGTTGTTGTCTCTATGTGTGTGAGGCCCTGTGATGGACTGGTGAACTGTCCAGGGTGTGACCCCGCCTATCGCCCGATGTAGCTGAGATTGGCACGGCACCCCCCGCTAGATGATGGATGGATGGATGGATGGTCTCTGATCTGGTTGATCTCTCGACTCCTGCCAGATGAAAGGGATCTCCCAACATGTTTCCCCGGGATGTTCCCACGTGAAGGTGACTGAGCGTTCTCTGTGGCTGCCTCCAGTTTAATGTCAGAGCAGCTCTGACCCTGAGAACTTTGAAATCTCTCTTAAACGCACCAAAAAGACAAACTGCTGCTTCTCTCTATTACTGTATCATATACTCCAATAATTATTTGTAATTTGTTGATGTGCATGTACATCACTTTATTCAGTGGACTTTGTTTTAAAGGCAGTGGACCCTCATCCAGAAGATCAGATAAAGAGAATCTAACACCAAGGCAGATGCAAACAAGAGATCACCCAGAGGCCAAGAGCAGCATCAGGAAGAGCAGAGCCATTAAAACAACTGAACACTCAGGATCATCAACGGCTTTGGCTATTGCAACATATGGATGTGAATTATGAGCAATGACCAAACAAGAGGAGGAGGAGGAGGTCGATGCATTCCAGATGTGTTCAGACACATGCTCAGAGCATCCTGACAAAAGCACAGAAGAAACACCTGGATGCTCGAGAAAGTCAACTCCATGATGACCTTTGGCCGAGAGAAGAGGCGGACCACAGATATCACTGTCCTCATCGAGGCCACAGATAAATGACAACATGAGTGTCTTCTTAAATTCATATATCAATTAAAAAACAACATCACAGCAATAAGCATTTGCTGTATGTTGTGATTTTCTCTTCACAGATGTTTCGCACACATGGAAGAATTTACGCTCCAGCTGTGAGATTAAGAGATATAATCAGCATTAGCAGATGACCATGAGCCCTGCCATCAGGCATATACATTACAGAGCCTTCGTCATCATCCTCACCCTCATCATCCACTTGATCCTCTCTGAACGTTTACTCACATTATTCTGCTGATTTATAGGCTGCATCACTTTAACGTCTGTGGTGAAGAAGATCTGGGTGCAGCAATGATTGTGTGTGTGACGCTCTCACTGCACCTGTACATGTAACGGTGACAGATATGAACGTATGAGGCCTCTGTAACAGGGACATATATGAACGTATGAGGCCTCTGTAACAGTGACATATATGAACGTATGAGGCCTCTGTAACAGTGACATATATGAACGTATGAGGCCTCTGTAACAGTGACAGATATGAACGTATGAGGCCTCTGTAACAGTGACATATATGAACGTATGAGGCCTCTGTAACAGTGACAGATATGAACGTATGAGGCCTCTGTAACAGTGACATATATGAACGTATGAGGCCTCTGTAACAGTGACAGATATGAACGTATGAGGCCTCTGTAACATATGGGCCTCTGTAACAGTGACAGATATGAGCAGGCCTCTGTAACAGTGACATATATGAACGATGAGGCCTCTAACGATATGAACGTATGAGGCCTCTGTAACAGTGACATATATGAATATGAGGCCTCTGTAACAGTGACATATATATGAGGCCTCTGTAATTGATATATGAACATATGAGGCCTCTGTAACAGTGACATATATATAGGCCTCTGTAACTATATTTATGAGGCCTCTGTGACATATGAACATGGGAGTGAGAGGCCTCTGTAACAGTGACAGATATGAGTAGGGCCTCTGTAACAGTGACAGAGCGTATGAGGCCTCTGTAACAGTGACAGATATGAGCGTGTGGGGCCTCTGTAACAGTGACATATATGAGCGTGTGAGGCCTCTGATATATAAGGCCTCTGTAACAGTGACATATATGAGCGTGTGAGGCCTCTGTAACAGTGACATATATGAACGATGAGGCCGTCATATTGGTGCATGGTGATGAGGCCTCTGTAACAGTGACATATATGAGCGTATGAGGCTCTCTGTAACAGTGACAGATATGAGTGTGGGCCTCTGTAACAGTGACATGATATAGCATGAGGCCTCTGTAACAGTGACAGATATGAGCGTATGAGGCCTCTGTACAGTGACAGAGTATGAGGCCTCTGTGTGACAGTAGGCCTCTGTAACAGTGACATATATGAATGTATGAGGCCTCTGTAACAGTGTCATATATGAGCGTGAGGCCTCTGTAACAGTGACATATATGAGGTGTAACAGTGTCATATATGTATGAGGCCTCTGTAACAGTGACATATATGAGCGTAGTGGGCCTCTGTAACAGTGACATATATGAGCGTATGGCCTCTGTAACGGTGACATATATGAGCGTATGAGGCCTCTGTAACAGGGACATATATGAGCGTATGAGGCCTCTGTAGCGGTGACATATATGAGCGTATGAGGCCTCTGTAAGCATATCTGTAACAGTGACGCCTCTGTAAGTGACATATATGAATGTATGAGGCCTCTGTAACAGTGTCATATATGAACGTATGAGGCCTCTGTGTATATATGAGGTATGAGGCCTCTGTAACAGTGACATATGATAGGGCCTCTGTGACATATATGTGAGACATATATTATGAACCTCTGTAACAGGGACATATATGAGCGTATGAGGCCTCTGTAACGGTGACATATATGCCTCTGTAACAGTGACATATAGGCCTCTGAGTGACAGATATGAACGTATGAGGCCTCTGTAACAGTGAGTGCATGCATGACTAACACAAGTATCCACAGAACAGCTGACATTTTCACAAACCAGCTAATTAGATAGCTAAGTACACAGTAGTAGCTACAAGCATAAACACGCTATGCACAGCGCTCTCATTAAAGGAATGTAAATGTGCTGTAGACGTGAGAGTGAGTCTGTGTTTACCTGCACTTCACTCTGTCATCGTCACACAACTCTGAGCTTCTTTTCTACAGTGTGATTCATACGACAACACAACAGGACAACAAGACAACAAGACAACAGGACAATAAGACAACAAGACAATAAGATAACAGTACAACAAGACAACAGTACCACAGGACAATAAGACAACAAGACAATAAGACAACAAGACAACAGTACAACAGTACCACAGGACAACAAGACAACAAGACAACAGTACAACAAGACAGCAAGACAACACAACAACAGGACAACAAGACACACAACAACAGCACAACACAACAACAAGACAACAGGACAACAAGACAACAAGACAACAGGACAACAGGACAACAGGACAACAAGACAACAGGACAAAAACAACAAGACAACAGGACAACAAGACAACAAGACAACTGGACAACAAGACAACGGGACAAAAAGACAACAAGACAACGGACAAAAAGACAACAAGACAACAGGACAACAAGACAACAAGACAACAGGACAACAAGACAACAGTACAACAAGACAACAGGACAATAAGACAACAAGACAATAAGACAACAAGACAACAGTACCACAGGACAACAAGACAACAAGACAACAGTACCACAGGACAACAAGACAATAAGACAACAGTACCACAGGACAACAAGACAATAAGACAACAGTACCACAGGACAACAAGACAACAGTACCACAGGACAACAAGACAATGCAGAACATCAGAAATGTCTTTCACACTGACAGAAACCTGCCATCTACTCTGTTTCTATTCATAATGACACAACTTGGTTTAGTCAGACACTGCATTTGATATTGTGATGATACAGTAGATTTACACAACAACAACAACAACACAGCTTACTCTTCACATTAAACACAATCTGATTTCTCATGTCACATGATCAAACCTATGATGTCATGATCTGACCATTCTACAAAAGAAAAGTAGAGAAGAGAAATACCCGGAGACTGAGAGTAAACTCCAACAGCTCACGTTCTAATTAGTATTGTCTCTAAAAACGTATCAAAGAAAAAGAAGAGGCCACAATGTTGCTCAGTGACATTCCATCAGTGATGTGAAAGCAGCATCCACTGGTTACAGTGATGTAAAATGAACAAATGATCTCTGTTAAGCAACGGCCTGGAGACTGAAGCTAAAACAAGAGCTGCACTGATTGCGACGCGTTATTTAAGGTTGTGCTGATGAATGAAAGATGCCACTTAAACAAGGATGTTTTCATTTTAATATTGGGAGTACGTCCTCCTTCACATGTTTGGTCCCTGCCTGCTCGTGACTTCCTCACCTGCAGTTTATCCTTTACTGTCTAAAGTCTATGACCATGTTCACTTCTCTGTGTCATTTGTAAGCATTCATTGAAAGTTGCCACGACGACACAGTGATCGTCTTTCATGTGATTTTCACTTTTACTGTCATTAGTCTCACAAAGACAAAGGTCTTAGTGTTGCAGTGACAACAAACATAAACAAAATATTGACAGATTTCTTTCTAATGAAGAGTTTGTCAAAATCTGGGATTTAACGTTGACACATACTGTACATCAGAGATCAGTGACACATCTGTCCTCATCAAGACTCTGAATATGCAAATGCCTGAGAAGAAACCACTGACATAACGATCCATGTGATTTTTACAACACGACAATTCATCCCCTCACAAACTGCCTCTGAAGGTTTAGTCCTGTGGATGTAGGAGTGTGTGGTCATTTCAGGGGCCATCGTTGACACAGTACACCTTGAAATCTCAGCTCATAAGCAGCTCTTCTCTTCCATGACTTCCATGACGCCGTCAGACGTCATCCTGAGCAGGATGAGAGGGAGCAAGCGAGCGTTCTTTTCACACTCGTTCAGACGCTGCACTGACCAAAGTCACTTAACCCTCAGTCTAACATAAGTGGTTCAGGTCTAACCCCAAACCACGATGGACATCTTCCTCCTAATTTAAAGTCCAGTCACAGAAATGAGGTTCTGCCTAATTAAGACCAGGCTTTGGACCTAATGAGGACTAGAAGACATAAAAACGTCACACACACACACACACATGCTCGGCAGCTGCTATGCAACACAAGAGCCTGGGTCAATGTTGGGTAACAGCTTCTTGGCCAGGATCACAGAGCTCTGCCAAGACCCTGAATGCTGACATTGACACAGCAGAGCGTCCTCGTACAGGTGAGACACGCGAGACACGCGAGACACAAACACCTTACACCATAGATGAGACTGCACAAATGGTGTTTACCGCACCGTCCACGAGTGACAGGCCCAGACTCAGTGTGATGGATGGACAGTCAGGCAGCTGTTGGAAACCTCTTCATTTAAGCCCAGCCCCGACATGCCACTCACTCACTGATCAACTGCATCCACGTAAATCTGCCTTCTGCTGTAATGTGACACGATGAAAGCTGGACTCCACTCTTAAAGTGCATTCCTCTTCCTGTTTGTCATTTCACTGAGAACGCTCACATTTCTCACAGCGTTCTGTGGATATTAGCTGAAAGAAGACGAACGCCGCTGTGGACGACAGAATGAGATCTGCAACAAAGCTTCTCGAAGACGTCAACGGCCACGATCTGCGTCTGTACACGTTCAACTTATTATTAACAGTAAAGCACAGCAGACAGCACGGCTGCTGCATGTGTTACGGTTCAGTGTGTTTCTGTAAATGTAACGCGGACACAAAGATGAATGACTGAATGGAACAGGCCTCATCCAGTCTGACATTGATTCATTATGTATTATTTGCATTTAGGGACCGTTTAAAAAGAAAGCGATGAACATCACACGCCGCCTTCACAATATGGGACGTTACATCAATATACAGTAAATGGGATGAGATTTTAGCAACGACTGTTTCTCCCACAGTCAATTAAACTCTCCAATTAGAGCTACTCTGACGTACATTTGCTTTTGGGAGGAAGAAATCACCAAACACACTCTCTGACCAGTCACATCTCCAGCATGTTCTGTATCAAAGTGTTGTAAGTGCATAATGTATATCCTGACAGGGTGAGATTGTGTTATATACCTCTGAGGACATTGATTATGCTGCCTGGGCACATTTTGGTTAACAGAGCGGTTTCAAAGATAAATGAGCTCAAATGCTTACATTGGCAATGTAATGCTACACTTCCGTGAGCAGGAACCTGCTGTCACACGTGTTTCATTGACGTAACAGAAGTTAAACTGTGTGTGGTTGTTAGTTCTGGTTCTGACTGGTGTACAGCAGATGAGAAGCTGGAAGCAAGAATACTTGTCCTGTCGTGCTCTAAACGGTAGAAATCATTAGTAAACTGCCAGGTTATGTGACTTCATAACTGAAAATATCAAAGCTTTGATTTCTTTCCTTATTTTCCCTGCACAGAGAAACATCTGGATATTAGGGTGAGCATTATTGTCCCTTAATAATGAATGAATGAAATACTAAAGAAACCTCATGTGGGTCTTCAACATGGCTCAGCTTAAGCTAAAATTGGTGCCTTTATTTTTGTCATGCACATATTTAATGAATCCCAGCTGTCACCGCCTCAGCCTGGTCGACAGCCTCCAATGTAACAACCTTTGCCAAATCCTGAGTAGCATTCTGCTAACAGAAAATTATAGACCACCTTCCGCTCCATTCTACCGACTCTACCACCTGCAGAGGGAACTATTATTTCACCGATGTATTACAATATCAATCAAGCTGCCCAAATCACTTTCCATTGTGTGACTTTCTGGATCCATTTGCCTCGAGTGCTACGCAGATTTTCACTTAGGACTATTTTATCTGCCACAGCCACAGCAGAGTTCATCAGAAATAAAACACAAATAAAGACAAATAAATGACCCAACTTCGCCGAAGGTCTAGTGAAACAAACAATTCAACAGTGACCTTTTTTTTTTTTTGTCTTCACCATCCACAGACATAATCCCTGTTTGGCTGTGCAGCTGGCATGAAACTGAGTCACGCGTCAGCCCTGATTAGAAGCAACAGTGGTCCGCGGGCCCCGTTCCTCTGCCAGAGCCAGGAGAGGAAAAGACCGGGGCCACCACTTTCAGTCTGTGGACGTGACCTTGATGTGGTACGATAGAGAAGAAGTGACACGATTCACAATATAACACACAATATCTGTAACCTTCCCCTTCTCCACTTTGCACACTGAAGCTATTGAGCTGTGACACAGGCATGCACACGCCATGTCAGCGCTGCAGTCTCCTCCTCTGTGACATCCCATCATCCATCTCTTTCTGCACAGTGGTCAGAGCTTTGTGCGAGATCTCGTCATTTACCACATTTGCTCCATTTTTAATGCCGAGCAGCTGCAAATGTAAAAGTCACATAAGTGCATTTTTAGAAGATAATTACTTTGAATTCAAATATTAAGTTGATGGTGAAGTAACACGATGTAACATGCTGCTTCATTTCATTAGGGGCCACAATATTAATACAGGACTAGGAAGACTAATGTTGGGTTAGATGAAGCAGCAGCAGAATCATCAGCAGCAGCAGAATCAGCATCATCATCATCATCAGCAGCAGAATCAGCATCATCAGCAACAGAATCAGCATCATCAGCAGCAGCAGAATCATCATCATCAGCAGAATCAGCATCATCATCATCAGCAGCAGCAGAATCAGCATCATCAGCAGCAGAATCAGCATCATCAGCAGCAGCAGAATCAGCATCATCAGCAGCAGAATCATCATCAGCAGCAGCAGCAGAATCGTCATCATCATCATCACCATCATCAGCAGCAGAATCATCATCAGCAGCAGCAGCAGCAGCGCAAACGTTGCCCAAAGCCCTAAATGTCACTGGCTGCAGAGACAGATGTCTTGTGAGTAAAGCGTTGGAAGCTGCGTGTCGTGTGTCAAAATAGAGCTGATAAGAAACTATAATAAACATGAGGATTGAAGTGAGCTGCAAACATAAATGAAGCATGACTGAGGGAAATAAGAAGCAGTATATAATAAATAGAAATGCCAACACTGACACACCCAGCTGCTACACTGCTGTCTAAAGATGTGACAATTCAAAACCATGTAGCCTTTGCACTAAAAGTCACCATCATCATCATCATCATCATCACTGCATTTGTCTGGAACAAGTGACGACTTCCTCGTTGTCGACGTGATCCTCGTTTAGTAAAGCTAATGGCTCAATAAAGAATACAATAGCATTTAAATGAGTCTGATTTAAGAGAACAGCCCAACAGCAAGTGTGACGCAAACACACACACACACACACACACACTGTCACCTGATCCAGGTGAGCTGGTCAGTGACTCCCACACCTGCACTGTGTTCACAGAGCTCAGGAAGCAGCAGCAGCAGCAGCAGCAGCAGCAGAGAGTAGAATTTACATAGCAAATGGGTTTAAAGCAGCAAATGAGAAACCACACCTCTTTATATGACATCATTGGCAGATCTGACCATTCACTACATGAAGCAATAACACACGAGTTAAACAAGGTTATTTGACATTCATCCACTCACAGCTCTGACCAACATTCATTCATTCATCCTCAGTCAAATACAGCAACATGCTGCAGTTGTTAGGAAACACTTGATCACACAAAGAGGAATCACAACTTTGCCCTGATAACAGCTGACGTGTGAGTCTGAGGCAGCAGCTGTTTCTTGAAACTGACCAATGCTTCAGCACAGAACAAGAACACACATGTTCCCTCCAGCGCCTCAGAGACCTTGATGCTGCATGACTCAAACTCAAATAAACATGTTCTTCAACATGTGATGACATGCTTTCATTTACAGCCTTTATTCACACAGGGAGGGAGGGAACGGTGCTGCAGCCCAACCACAGCACTTGTCTTCCGGCACACAATTACGCGACCTCATCCGCAACCGTGTTGAATTTGGAACGCAGGTTTACCTTCTCCTCCACCCACCTCCACCCACCTCCACCCTCCTCCACCCACCTCCACAGAGAAACACTGAAACAAAGGAGCGCTGTTTACATGGAGACACCTCAGGAGAAGAGTCAGGAGCATCTCAATCACAATATCACACAAATGTGGTCCGCTGACATTGAACACACACACACACACACACAGAGCAGGGATTATCTCGTGTCTTTGTGCTGCAGCGCGCGCTGTAAAGCTCATTACCGCCGTCCTTAAGGTCGCGCGCGCGCGTGTGTGTGTGTGTGTGTGTGTGTGTGGGAGGTGTGCGGTGTCATTTACCTGAGCATCATCCAGCGATCCGACACATGGATGAATGTACACACAGCTTCCACCGCGACGGTTATTCCAGTCAGGAGCACGAACATTCAGAGAGGAGGAGGAGGAGGAGGAGGAGGAGAGGAAGAGTGGAGGAGGAAAAATCCTTCAAATGCAGCAGAGATGGATGCGGTGGATGAATGTGCGACCTTTGCCTTCACAAAGAATCACAGTCTTCTTCTCTTCAGATGTGGCTGTGTCAATGGAGGCAGGCAGGCAGGGAAACCCAGAGCTGCTCCGCAAAGACAAAGATGCTCTCTCTCCTGCGCCGCACCGAGAGCAGCGGCAGCATCAGCAGCAGCATCAGCAGCAGCAGCATCAGCATCAGCAGCATCAGCAGCATCAGCATCAGCAGCAGCAGCAGCAGAGGCTGAGCCGTCATCCACCAGACACTTGATGGTAATAGTTTGGTCGGTAGCTCATATGGGTTGAGGGCGCGGTCAGCTGCTGTTGACCAATCCTGATCCCCATCGAACTAAGAGCTGCGTTGCCATGGAGGAATTAAGAGCGTGGTCTGTGGAGGACAACAAGGATCACTGTCAGGTTCATTATTTTAACAATGTTTGTCAAACCTCAGACATCTTTACCACAGAAGATGAAATAACCCTTAAAGTCAAGTAAGAGATGAATAATCTTGCAGCTTCATTTACAGGTCAGTTTCATCATTAACTCCACCCTGACCCGAGGATGTATTATTGTAATATTACAAAGTCATCATCCTTGCAGACCTGAGGAGGTTTATCTCACTATGAGTTGATTTAGAAATATTTATTTTCAGTAATATATGGATTATTCTCTCTATTCCTTAAACAGAGCAAATACAAATACATTTGTGTTCCCCTGCAAACAAAACTTGGAAATATTAAGATTTAAGAGATAATTAGTCACTTATCAAACTGATCAATTATTAATAGTCTATTAATCATTGTGACAGGTCATCACTATCAGGTTTCACTATCAACCACTCCAGCAACTCTTATTGTGAAGGACAAACCATCCGAGACTGTTCAGGTCACAGCGACGCCCACATCCACGTATGTTCTTTAAGTCCAGTCACATGTGCCCTCCACAGGTAAACATGTAAAGAAATGAGTGGCTTTCACTGACAACGCTGAGATTAACGGGATTAAGCAGTTTCTCTGACAGTTATTGTATTATTGTATACTGTATTCCCAATCATCACTTTGCCTTTAAGACAGTTTAAGGACTTCTTTAGATAAGTGGGTTATATTAAGAATATGAAGTGACACACACATTCCTGTGGAGGGCAGCATTCCACCTGTCACCAGTGTACACGTGATTATTATTAGAAGAAGAAATGACACACGCCCAGGTTGACTTCACACCTCCACATGAACAAGGATGACTAATCTCCTGACGCTGGCTTGGATCGCTCCATTCTTCTCACTGGTGTTGAACGACCCACACACACACACACGCACACAGCCCTGCACACGCACACACACACGCACACACACACTCTGCTGTGCATCTCAGTGCATGTCAGTCATGTGACCAGACAACGTCTCCACCGTCACTCATTAAATCACCGTGAATCAGAACTGGACCAAAATGACATGATGATCTCCAGCTAGAATTCAAAGGGGAGCTGGTGAACTAGCCCCGCCCCCCAGAGTCACATGTCCATGACCTACAGCAATGCTGCAAACGTTGACGGCGCTATAACGAGGAGAACCCTCTATTGTTAAACTGAAATGTTATTGAAGGATTAACTTAACTAAACATGATCTACACATGCTCACCACACAGCATCAGAACCTAGAAACAAAATGGCTGAAACGTCATCACATCAGGTCCAAGGACGAGGAGGAGAAAGTTCAACTGGTTCACTGTTAAACTTTCGGATCAAAAAGTATGTTTCATACCGGGCTCGAGTGACTGGTCTTTCTACTTGAAGATGTGGGTTCAATTCCCGGCGTCTCTAGTCTACGTGCTGATGTGTCCTGGGGCAAGTGTGACAGCGTATGAACGATGTCCTGTCGCAGTTGTGATGTTGCCTCATGATTTGAGATCATACAAAGAATTCATCACACCTGCCGATAGAGACCGTAAATGCAAATGAACGTTGACCCGTGTTATTCTTTCCATTTGAAACTCCACTGGTCCACGTTTCAACGTCTGAATGATTCAGGTCAGAGTATAATCAGCTTTTAACATGTTATCAGTCTGAGGCCTGGGAGGCATTTTGAACCACTTCATCACAGCGTGGTCCAGTTTCCATTCACGTTCCCTTTGTTGTTTCATACTCCAGAACTTCCCGTCATATGTGCATTAGAACAGAAACTTCAGTTGCTGATTGGACTCAACGTTCTGGCTGTTTTCTTCACTCGTAGATGATTTCCTGTCTTCACTGAGAGTTTTCTTTTGAGGACGTTTATGACTGACTAATAAAAAGCACTTCTTTCGAGATTCTTTCAAAATGTATTGGCATTTATTTCTAAACAATATTCTGCACGGTCCACTTCAAGCACAATAACCCAAACTTTGTTGATGTCAGAACTCCAGATGTAAAGACGAGGGAGTGATCCAACATTCAACTCTTTGTTATTATGTCTCCATAATCGGTCACAGAACACAAATGTTGCTTTTAAATGACTTCAATCATTACTGTAAAGAAACAACTGTGTCATTGTCAACAACATCAAACTATTTCCAGTCTCCAGCGTGTTGAGCACCTTTCTTTTTAAATGTCAAATGTGTTTTCTTTCGAGATCTTACGTCTACTTGAAATGCTGATATTTCTTATCTTATTGACAGTTGACTCTGAAGCCTGAGTGTGTGTGTGTGTGTGTGTGTGTGTGTGTGTGTGCGAGTCATGTTGAATCAGAGGATGACGTATGAATAATCAATGTTCCAAAAACCTCTTTGCCTGCAAAACAATTCAGCCTCACTGAGGAAATGCAAAACTATTGGGCAATTATGGGATATGAATTTTGATCATTTTGTCTCGACAATGACAATTCAAAAAAACATTTACTGTAATAAATAAATGAGTTTTCATCTATTGTAGAGATGAAATGTCCATGGATAGTTCACTGCTGCTACTTGTGGTTAGAAAGTTTCTGTTTCCATATCTGTGATATTATTCATCTGTGATTCAAACTGAAGACGGTCAAATACACTTTAGGTCCCAAATGCAGTAAACTTAAGTTCAACTAAATGAAATGAACAACAGTCAGTCAAACAACAACAAGAAAAACACTAAATACCTTGAACATGTGCAGGAGAGGAGAGAGTGAGGTGAACACAGGTGAATCACATCAAGTGACACAATCAAGTTCAACTCACTGAGACCAAACAGGAAGGAAGTCAACAAAACACTAGATTACAAAATAAAACGTCCATAATGAACTCTAAATAAACAAATAAACTAAATCAGCTGCAGTGACCTGCGGGTGGAGGATGAATGTTTGAAAATGATCTCAAGCGAACAATTGATCAAATATAATGAAGCACACACAACAATCACAGCACTTTTTGTTTTTCATTGACGGGTTCGAGCACCGGTTGGAACGAGAGTCTTTCTGCATGGAGGTCACATGGGTCTTCCTCCCACACTCCAAAAACATGCAATATGGGGATTAGTTCAATTGGTCACTCAAAACTGACCATAGGTGTGAATGTGAGAGTGTATGGTTGTGTGTCCCTGTGATGGACCTTCCAACTGTCCAGGGTGTGACCCCGTCGAACGCCTACATCAGCTGAGATTGACACAGCGACCCCTGCGACCCTCCGGTGGAGGATAAAGCGGTAGCTGATGGATTGATGCTCAAAATAGTTGTTTAATCTGTTCCTATTAAATCTCCCAACTCTGTATCTATGGTTTAACGGTAATACTTCAACCGTGACTGAGATTATAGAAAAACTCTTGTTAGGCAGGGTCAGTGTGTTGTTATGGTATAGGCTAATTATTATATAATATTATTATCATCATCGTCATAATAATAATAATAATAATATAATATTATTATTGCTACTCTTATTCTTATTATTATCATTATTATAATTACAATATTATTAGAGTTTACCACAACAACATAATGGTCAGGGTCATAACAGACACATGCATTTCCAACAGTGCATGTCGTCTTCCAGTTTGCTGGTTGAGGCGGAAATAAAAATATATTGAATAGCCACCAGGGGGCGATGCCACTGGCTGCAAACACATATACAATTTGATTGGAGACGAATATGAGACAAATATTCACTGAACATTTTCCTGAGGAGTTTCAACGTCTGAATGTTTCAGTTCTTCTTCAACAAAAACATGGTTTCGATTTAGATTTTGAGGAAAATAGAAAAAAAAGGATGTAAAAGTGCTCTGTCAACTTGTGTTTGAAAGAACCTCAACATGGCCGAGGCAAATCTCTGACAAAAACAAAGACTTCAGTGCAAACACACACACACACACACAAACCACTGTGGAATTCTTCAAATTCTGCTATCAGCTCATTTGTGACAACCACGTCTTAAAGAATCCTTCCATATTCAACATGTCACAGGTTATAATGTGTGAAAACACGCCGAACACCAAGCAGACACCTTCTGGGAGACAATCCCAAGCACACGTCACTTTTCATGCACTCACAGTCGGCTCTATTTTTGTCAATTCGCTAAGGAAATCCAAACAATGCAGCAATAGAGCAGCTGTGCGAGCAGACAAATGTCTCCTGCAAGGACGTCTCTTCATCAGAGAGTGAAGTCAGTCCAGGACGATGGAGGTGTGTGATGTACTGCACGTCCTCAGAGGTCTTCATGTCTTCATTATGTTGACAATGCTGGAGAAAGAATGTACAGCTGAAACAAAAGATGACCAAAAACATGTGGTCATATCCAGGTTCATGCTCATGCATTATGAATACATGAGGAAGCTAAATCATAGGCTCCTCCGTCCTTCACTTCCTTTCATTTGGCAGCGGCGTTCATCCATTCATGTCTGTCATGACGCCCTTAAACGAAATGTGTTATTATTATTATTATCATTATTATTGTTATGATCATTATTATTATTATCACTACCATTATTATTATCATTATTATAATAATGATAATAATAATAATAAGATGTAAAAGCAACAAGTACAACATATCAACCTGACATAACAAGACTCAGACCTGGTTCAAACATCAAAGGCCATAATCCTAATCCTACTCTGACCTTTTACTGTGAACATCTGCGCTTCTCCTGCCATTGAACCACCAGACCAAAGCTGTGTGTGTGAGGCAATGATTGATTTTAGTTTTACTTCCTGGCTGAGGAATAAAAACACAAATGCAATAAAAAACCATGGAGCAACATCCGTCTGTTCGTGAAAATCATCGGTAAATAGCTGCTTTTTCCTTTTTGCGTCAAATCAAACAGTTAACATTCAAAACAACATTCACCAGAAATGACGTGCAGATAAACACGACCTCATTGTAACCAACCGAGCAATAAACATGCTGTGTATGTACATATATATAATAATACAAGTAGAATAAAAGCATTTTACTGCAGCAGGTGGAGTTTGAAACTTATGGGATGTCTCTGTCGTAGCACTGCATAATGTGAGTGTGGCTTCATCCTCAGGCTACTTCACTGAAGAACACAACGAGAACAGGTACAGGTACCCATAATGCAGTTCAGTTGAGTCTCATTAGACGTGTGTTTTCACACGTGACTCCTGTGTTCGCCTGGTCAGTCGCATATTTACCACCAGCAGGTGTCAGTATTCTTCCTGTGTGGACAGACAAACAGCAGCTTTGACACCAGTCAGACTCATCAATGTCCTCTTTGACTGAACTCTCGCTGCAATGCAGATCAGATTATTCTGAAAACACGTCATTTTAACACACACACACACATTTGAAATAAAGACAATATATTTGAACAACTTCATTAAATCAGTGACATTAACAATTAGAAATCACCAATACCTTCAGTTCAGAAACAGATGTAGTTTCATATCATGGTCTGATTATATATATAATATAGAGTCATGGATGACATGTAAACACACGTGGATGAATATCTCTTTGTCTTTTATGAAGAGGCAACATGATATTTAGTGTTGTAGTTCTCCAGATCGGACTTTTGGAAGGTCTCCGTCTCCGTCTCCGTCTCGTCTCGGTCAAAGTTACTTCTGTGGGGGTATCAATAACTTGCCCGTGATTTTGTGTGAATTGTATTACTTTGGGTTCAACCAATAACTTGACTCATTTGTCACCGTTAACGGCTGACACCCCTCCCGCCCACAAAGGTGCATGTGAGTGACAGGAGCCGTGATGGAGCCAACTCATCTATAATAACACGTGGTCACCTGGACCACAAAGACTTTATGTGCCGTGTGCCGTGTGCCGTGTGCCGTGTGACGTGTGCCGTGTGCCGTGTGACATGTGACATGTGACGTGTGACGTGTGACATGTGCATCAATACCTCCAAAAGAAAACACATTCTGCAAAGCGACGCCAACGGTCTCGGTCTGGTCTGGTCTCGGTCTCGACCCCTCAAAGTCTTGGTCTCGATACACTGTGGTCTTGGTCTGGACTTGGTCTGGACTTGGTCTCGGTTTAGGTGGTCTTGACTACAACACTCATGATGTTTGGGCTGTGATACACATGATGCTCTGTGACAGCGTTCACATGCATTCAGCACATTGTGAAGGAGGTTTTATTTATTTATTTATTTATTTATTCAAGAATGTATTATTGATGTTTTGATGTCGTTCTTGCCTCCAGGTGCTTTTCATCGGTATAGAAAGAGAGCAGACTCCTGCAGTTACACCATGTCATGAACTTTCTGATAAACTTTCCCTCCTTAAGGCTCACACAGAAATAAACAAGATAATAACGTTAGTTACTTTAGGTTCAGTGGAGTAGTGTTAACACATGAAAACTGAAATGAATGAAACGCTTCCAGATGAAAACAGTCAGTGCTCAGTGTCACTCTGCAGATTATAATCCCTGCAGACCTGTGTCATGTGTGATGTGTGATGAGTGGAGGAGGACACGCCCACAAACACTTCAGCACGCGCAGTTTGAATCAGTTGAAGCCGTTTTTCCAACACTGACATCAGCGATGGTGACAAAGACACGCGCTCATTTTTGCTCCCCACACTTTTCTTGTCAACAATAATTCAAAGGACTGAACAATCCAGAGCATCTCGACACCAAGGCCACAATTACGATTTCAAGCTGCTTTAACCAATTTAAGTGTAAAAGAAGAAGAAGAAGAAGAAGAAGAAGAAGAAGAAGAAGAAGAAGAAGAAAACAAACCCACTGTGCTGCATCCCACTGAGAACAACTCAGCAAACACTGTGTGATTCCACTCACAGTGATGGACTCGTGTTGTCTGCCGGCTCCTGCTGACATTAACAAGATATGCCTTTCAAATATCATGGCCTTTGGGACTGGGTCACAGTTACTATTTATAGAAGGTCACATTCATGATAGTTTGGCTCACTATAGTCAACCCTGAAAATAGACTGTGTGATTCTGTGTGTGTGTGTGTGTGTGTGTCTCACAGATGTGATGTGATGACTTACTTACAGTAGCATCCACATACACAAATGTTCAACATCACAATACTGAGATTTCAGAGCTAATCCAGTGTCCACACTGAGGACACTGGATTAGGACACGCGCCTGGTGATGAACCAACATTTGAGATGATGCTTGATGAACTGACGTGTGTTTGTGAGCGTCATGACACACAGTGTGTGAACCTCTGTTTGTGTTTGGTCTTCTGATTGTGTGTATTTGCCTTAATATCATGCATTCAGTGTGTGTGTGTGTGTGTGTGAATATGCAAATGTGAGTGAAGAGGGAGAGAGACACAGAGACAGACAGAGACAGAGACACAGAGACAGACAGTGACAGAGACAGAGAGACACAGAGACAGACAGTGACAGAGACAGAGAGAGACAGACAGAGACAGAGACACAGAGACAGACAGTGACAGAGACAGAGACACAGAGACAGACAGTGACAGAGAGACAGACAGTGACAGAGACAGAGACACAGAGACAGACAGAGACACAGAGACAGAGACACAGAGACAGAGAGAGAGAGAATACACTACGCAGGTGCATTCTCTCTGTCTCCCTGTCTCTGTCTTTGTCTGTGTCTCTCTGTCTCTGTCTCTGTCTCTCTGTCTCCCTGTCTCTGTCTCTCTGTCTCTCTGTCTCTCTGTCTCTCTGTCTCCCTGTCTCCCTGTCTTTGTCTCTGTCTCTCTGTCTCTGTCTCTCTCAGCCACAATTCTGCCAAACATGAAGAGAAAGACTTCACGGCTCCCGGACGTTGTCATGACTGTGTGTGTGTGTGTGTGTGTGTGTGTTCATAGTGGAATAATTACATATTCAAAATGACAATAAGACACAGAGTCACAATGATTCATGGCGTTCTAAGCTTTCAGATTGATGTTGTTTTTCATCAACAAAAGAAGAAGAAGACAGAGAAAACAAACGATGTTTTTATCTCTTAAATTTGACAAATCCAGCAGATTGAAAAATGAAATAGAAACCAACGAAACATCACTATGCTGTTAATGTTTTTAAGAAAATACATTTCTGACTAAATCACAGAGATGAACCTTTAAATGCCCCGCCCTCCTCCCTAATATACTCACTCTACTCCACCCTCTGCTTGATATTCATCCCTGTGCCTATAAAGAGCTGCAGCAGTGTGTGTGGTGTGCCTGGTGCTGTCGTACACTGATCTTCTCCCACAGACAGAGCTGTGAGCTGTCAGCTGCTTCATCTCCACACAACATGTCCAAACCCTTGTCTGACCATGAGAGGAAGAAACAGATCTCAGTGCGAGGCCTCGCCGGCGTGGAGAACGTTACAGAGCTGAAGCAAAACTTCAACAGACATCTCCACTTCACGTTGGTCAAGGACAGAAATGTAGCCACAGTCAGGGATTACTACTTTGCTCTGGCCCACACTGTGAGGGAGCACCTGATCGGCAGGTGGATCAGGACCCAGCAGCACTACTATGAGAAAGATCCCAAAGTAAGTTCAACTCACCACTGATTTATTTACCATGAATATCAAGGTACCACTCGAACACCTGTCAATAATTCCGTTACTCTGTCCTCAGTGTTTTCATTATCATGTCGTGTTGGAACTTTAAACATGATGCAAAGTATTGAGCTTAATGTCCTCCAGACTTGTGCTTTCTTTTTTTTTTTATTTCTTTTTTGACTGGAGTTTGACTCATGTGACATACAGAAGTCCAGTAGATGTAAAATCCCTTACAGTACACGTGTAGAATAACCTCTGATGTAAAACATGACATCATTTTCAGCCGGATGACGACTTCTAGTTCAGGCTCTGTATAAACACCTACTATAGGTGCACTTATGGCATTAAGTTGACTTGTACATCCCACACGCCACGTTCTGGCGTGTGGGATGTGAGAGTTACGAGTCCTGACATTTAAACTTCAGCCGGGCTCCTCTGCACGCTGCTGCGATGCTGCAGTTCCTTCAGTGTGTTGAAACATTAAACCTCTCCATGACTCTCTGTGGCCGTCCTTTCTGACCATAAGGCACATAGCCTTTACTGGTGTCATACGATCTCAGGCCTCCAAGGTCATCTGAGCTCATCTCAGCAACTGCAGCGGTATAAACAGCTACAGTCTGAACCTGGAAAGAACAATAGAAAGCTGGCATCAGTGGATTATTGCTCATAAATGTCATGCAACATTCTATGTAATCTCAATAAATGTCCCTGAAATCCAATCACATTTATTTATATGAACAATAATAAAATAAAAGCATTAATAACCAAATACAGGAATGACATTTCTGTCCTTGTGCGTTCATCCCAGTTGTAAGACACTCTTTAGAAAGCTGGCACTCAGAGAGAGTGTATCAGTGTGTCTGACTGAAAGGTCAAAGATGAACTCCTCAAAGGTCTCAACAGAAACACGTTATTATTGAGCGAAGCAAAGTTACTTTCCAAAAGAGTTTCTTTCATTCATATGTAAGACTGTAAAATAGTTGTGATTAGCATGATGAGCTGGAGCGAGGATTCAGGATCTTTATTTTCACATCCATCTGAACCACTTCTCCTCTTGTAGTACACTTGAACTGGGGCTCAGGCTGACCTTTACAGCGACCTCTACAGGAGCTATTTTTGCCTGGGCCAAAATGATGCTGTTATGCAATACCCCCACACCCCCACCCCTACACCACCACACCACCACCACCACCCCACCACCCCCAGCCTTTCCTCAGCCTGTGTCGGCCCCTCAATGTCAGAGGCATAGAAGCACTAAATGGCAAAGGCTAAACAGAGGCTCAAGTGGCACCTTTCAATGCAGCCTCAAGCTTAACTGTGAAATGTAAAGGTTTCCTTGACAGTCAGAGGTCAGCGTTACCATGACATTTGACATATAACATCCCAGAGTTTGAGTTTCACTGCCACAAACTGTAAACATGTTGTAAAATAATAAATAATTAAACTATATCCATGTTCATATCATCGATCATTTCTCTCTTCTTCTTACAAACTGCAGCGCGTGTACTACATCTCCCTCGAGTTCTACATGGGCCGCACCCTCCAGAACACCATGGTGAACCTGGCACTGGAGAACGCCTGTGACGAGGCCACGTACCAGGTACAAGCATCATGTCGTCACAGAACCCTCAGACTGTGAGGCCTGCAGCCATGAAACAGTTACTGAGTCTATGAAACAGTGACGGGGTCTATGAAACAGTGACCGAGTCTATGAAACAGTTACCAGCCCATGAAACAGCGACCGAAGCCCAGGAATAGGACTGGTTCTAGAAATAGATGGTTTGTGGAAATAGGGACTGAAGCCTGGTGAAACAGCTATGAGTTCTGTGAAATAAAGCACATGCTCCAGGAACAGGATGGTTCTTGTGAAATAGGACTCTATGGAAATAAAAGTATTGAGTTCCAGAAAGAGAAGCATGAAGTCGGTGGAATAGGATGGTTTGTGGAATAGACCGAGTCTATGAAACAGTTACTGAGCGTCTATGGTAAACAGTGACTGGGTCTATGAAACAGTGACCGAAGCTCCATGAAACAGTGACCGGTCTAAGGAACAGTGACCGAAGTCTATGAAAACAGTTACTGAGTCTATGAAACAGTGACCGGTCTATGAACAGTGACCGAAGTCTATGAAACAGTGACCGGGTCTATGAAACAGTTACTGAGTCTATGAAAATAAAGTGACCGGGTCTATGAAACAGTTACTGAGTCTATGAAACAGTGACCTAGTCTATGAACAGTTACTGAGTCGCATGAAACAGTGACCGGTCTATGAAACAGTTACTGAGTCTATGAAACAGTGACTGAGTCTATGAAACAGTGACCGAGTCTATAAAACAGTTACTGAGTCTATGAAACAGAGGACTGGCGAAACAGTTACTGAGTCTATGAAACAGTGACCTAGTCTATGAAACAGTGACCGAAGTCTATGAAACAGTGACTGAGTCTATGAAACAGTGACCGAGCCTATGAAACAGTGACTGAGTCTATGAAACAGTGAAACAAGCTCATTTCCTCATAGACCATCCAAAGAGTGCAGCTGTCCCCGGTGGACGACACACACTCATATCTACACTCTGTGTTCTTACACTTGCTATGAAAAGCATGTCAGAATCATGTTGTGTGGCGTGTGTGTGTGGCGTGTGTGTGTGTGTGTGTGTGTGTGTGTGTGTGTGTGGTGTGTGTGGCGTGTGTGTGTGTGTGTGTGTGTGTGGTGTGTGTGTGTGTGGTGTGTGTGTGTGTGTGTGTGTGTGTGTGTGTGTGTGTGGCGTGTGTGTGTGTGTGTGTGTGTGTGTGTGTGTGTGTGTGCGTGTGTGTGTGTGTGTGTGTGTGTGTGTGTGTGTGCGTGTGTGTGTGTGTGTGTGTGTGTGTGTGTGTGTGTGTGGCGTGTGTGTGTGTGTGTGTGTGTGTGGCGTGTGTGTGTGTGTGCGTGTGTGTGTGGCGTGTGTGTGTGTGTGTGTGTGTGTGTGTGTGTGGTGTGTGTGGCGTGTGTGTGTGGTGTGTGGTGTGTGTGGTGTGTGTGTGCAGTTGGGTCTGGACATGGAGGAGCTGGAGGACATGGAGGAAGATGCCGGCTTGGGTAATGGTGGCCTCGGTCGTCTTGCTGGTGAGCAAATGCATGAAATTCATAATTCATAAAGTCAAATCCATGGTTTTACTGATCACCGGGTCAGAGGTTGCTCTTTATTTCCTGTGCTTATCTGTGGTTTTTCAGCCTGTTTCCTGGACTCCATGGCTTCACTGGGCCTCGCTGCCTACGGCTACGGCATTCGCTATGAATTCGGTATCTTCAATCAGAAAATTGTCAACGGCTGGCAGGTTAGAAAGCTTCAGGCGTCATTTTTCCATCTTTCCTTTGTCACATAATGACCTGAGAAAGCCACTGAACGGCCTGTTTCCCCTCACTTTACATTAACGTCATGATCCAGGTGGAGGAGGCTGATGATTGGCTGCGTTACGGTAACCCGTGGGAGAAAGCTCGTCCTGAGTACATGCGCCCGGTGCACTTCTATGGCAGGACTGAGCATCACGCGGATGGCGTGAAATGGGTTGACACACAGGTGAACATGCACACACAGCGTTTGTCTGATGATCTGCAGAACTGAGACACTTCAACGTTACAGAGAATGCTGTGATTGTGTCGTCAGGTAGTGCTGGCTCTGCCGTACGACACGCCCATCCCCGGCTACAGAAACAACGTGGTCAACACCATGAGGCTGTGGTCAGCGAAGGCACCGTGTGAATTTAACCTCAAAGACTGTATGTGCCTGGTAAACAGTTCCACTTAAGCAACAGCTGTCAATGAGAACGAAGGGAAGTGATTAGTGTGCGTTTGCTCCCCCACAGTCAACGTCGGCGGCTACATTCAGGCGGTTCTGGACAGAAACTTGGCCGAGAACATCTCCCGTGTGCTCTATCCCAATGACAATGTAAGTAACTGCGTCTCGATCAGCTTTGAATCCACCACGTCATGCTCATTTTAACCTGGATTAGATGAGACGGGTAAATGTTGATAGGTTAAGACACAGTGAGCGCCACTGGTTTATCTTAACTCCACTGAGAGATGGATTTCCATCATTTGGACCACACCTAGCTGCTGCTGTTGCTGGGTGATCCTCCAGCTTCCCTTCAGGCTGCACTCAGACCTGACACCAGGTTCCAGCTCCCTGAAGGCCCAAGAAGAAGGATTTAGCCAGAGATAGAACTCGTGGAAAGTGTGGTCTTTTAAACCATTATGAACTAAACAGCCGTAAAATGGCAAATAAAAGATGACTGACTTCCATAAATATGTCATGCAATTATAAAGGAAAGTGAACATTTACACTTCATGCTCTAAAGTATACCATGTTAATTATAAATGGGTGCTATAATGATGATAATTGGACGATGACTTCAGCAGCTGAGCCCACATTTTTAACAGGAAATTGTAATAAAATGAAAAACATTGAGATTTTAATGAGTCACTAATATGCAAGGTAAGATTTTGTTTAATGTGGAACAGAATCAGACAAATGTGTGTGTTTTTATTGTCAGTTCTTTGAAGGGAAGGAGCTCCGTCTGAAGCAGGAATACTTTGTGGTGTCTGCCACCCTGCAAGACATCATCCGCCGTTTCAAGGTCTCCAAGTTTGGCTCCAGGGAAGTTGTTCGCACAGACTTCAACAAACTGCCTGACAAGGTAAAGAAAGAAACGCCCCCCATGCCTTCATTAAACTCTGTCAGTGTGTGTAAAACAGCACGTGTTCATATTTAAAATGAGAATCCACACGACATTATTGGATTAAATGAATGTTCTGCGCGTTCAGGTCGCCATTCAGCTGAACGACACTCACCCAGCCATGGCTATTCCTGAGCTGATGAGGGTTCTGGTGGATGAAGAGAAGCTGACGTGGGACAACGTGAGCGTTCATCCGTCAAACACAAATGATAAATGCATCAATCCTTGAAACTCTTTTATCTGTGCATGATGTTTGCTGGTGTGCAGGCCTGGGACGTGTGTGTGCGCACATGTGCCTACACCAACCACACCGTCCTTCCTGAGGCTCTGGAGAGATGGCCCGTCGACCTGTTTGCACATCTACTTCCACGCCACCTGGAAATTGTCTATGAGATCAACCGGCGCCACCTGGAGGTCAGTACGGCTCACTGCAACATGTTATTTTGTAACGTGTGGAGTGGACACGGTCTTTGTACAACAGCCCTGCTGTTGACTGAAGACGGAGGAACTTGTTAATCTGAGGTCCAGATCACATTCACCACTGGTCTGGACCTGGTACAGAACACAGTTTAAATATCACAGAACAAAGAAGTGTTTATGTTACTTTTGTCCGAAAAGAAATAAACAACATGAGATTTCTATTCCCTGCCCACGTTCTGATGTTATTTCATAAAAGCTCTAATATGATGATCTATGTTAATGTAGGAGTGTCCTGAGTGTGATGATGTTTGTCTGCAGAGAGTTGCTGCTAAATATCCAGGTGACAGTGGTCGTCTTTGCCGTATGTCTCTGATTGAGGAGGGAGGACAGAAGAGGATCAACATGGCTCATCTGTGCATCGTGGGTTCTCATGCTGTTAACGGCGTGGCCCAGATTCACTCTGACATCCTCAAAGCTACGATGTAAGTCCTCAAAATAACACCAAGAAAACAAGGAGGCCTTTGGTTTCATGTGCAGCTGCTTGTGTGTTCTAAAGTATTCGATGCTTCACTCTTCAGTTTCAAGGACTTTTATGAAATGGAACCTCATAAGTTCCAAAACAAGACCAACGGCATCACCCCGCGCCGCTGGCTGGTTATGTGCAACCCCGGGCTGGCAGAGGTCATCGCTGAGGTTGGCTGTGTTTTGTTTTTTTTTAAACCTACACACGAGTTACTAAAATCTAAAATGTTAGTTTAGTTCATCGTTCTTTATGTTTTAAAATCAGAGAATTGGCGAGGAGTTCATCCGTGACCTCGATCAGCTGCAGCATCTCCGCAAGTACGTCAACGATGAGGCTTTCATCCGTGATGTCGCCAAAGTGAAACAGGTGACAAATTTCCAATGATGATCAGACTGCACTTTCATACAGCTCGACACACACATAAATGTGCTTTCCTTGGTCTGGAACATGGTTTCCATCTAATAACAGACACAATAACAGAAATGAAACCTCTCCGTATTTGTCTGAAGCAGAACATCTTTCATGTCATGCAGGAAAACAAGTTGAAGTTTGCTGTGCACTTAGAGGAACATTACAAAGTGAAGATCAACCCCAACTCCATGTTTGACGTTCAAGTGAAGAGAATTCACGAATACAAGCGGCAGCTGCTGAACTGTCTGCACATCATCACCTATTACAACCGTAAGTTGGTTTCCTCACTTATTGACATGATTTCAGGGCATCGAACACCTCAGTCCTTTAATCTCTTTATATCTACGTCAGGCATCAAGAAGGAACCCAACAAGCAGTGGACTCCAAGAACTGTGATGATTGGAGGAAAGGTTTGTAGTTTACAGGAAAGTGGGCTAGACAAATCCAGCCAACCTTCACTTGACACTCAGTCTCTCACTGACCGCAGGCTGCCCCTGGATACCACACTGCAAAGATGATTATCCGTCTGATCACGGCTATTGGTGAGGTGATCAACTACGACCCCGTGGTCGGGGATCGCCTGAAAGTCATCTTTTTGGAGAACTACAGGGTCACACTGGCAGAGAGAGGTACGGCTCTGTCCAAATGTGAGGCTTTTGATTTTCAGAAACAATCCAACGATCCGTCAACCTGCTGCTTTTGTCGTTGTGCAGCGATCCCTGCGTCTGACCTGTCAGAGCAGATCTCCACCGCCGGCACTGAGGCCTCTGGCACTGGCAACATGAAGTTCATGCTGAACGGAGCTCTAACCATCGGTACCATGGACGGAGCCAACGTGGAGATGGCCGAGGAGGCCGGCGAAGGCAACCTGTTCATCTTTGGCATGAGAGTGGATGACGTGGATGCTCTCGACCAAAGAGGGTGAGGAAGGAATGAACCGCATTTATCACTGATGATGTCACCACACACCTTCACACATGCTTTTTTGCTGGTACCTCTGTGCAGACCCTGACTACTCTTTCATGAATGGGCTGGTTACTATAGCAACAAGCTTGCGCTTCTGTTTCTCTAAATGTGTTGATTATTTATTTCTGCTCCTGCTTAGTTACCACGCAGAGGACTACTACAACCGCCTGCCGGAGCTCAAACAGGCTATTGACCAGATTGCTGGAGGCTATTTCAGCCCAAAGCAGCCTGACCTGTTTAAAGAGATCGTCAACATGCTGATGCATCACGACAGGTAAAGACATGTGACATGTGCAGCCAAGAATGCATGGAGCCAAGAAAGACAACTCAAAGTCAAGAACATGCCACGTGATAAAACAGAGTTTTCTTCATGTATTTTTCTCCTCACAGATTTAAGGTTTTCGCTGACTATGAAGATTACATCAAGTGTCAGGAGAAAGTCAATGAACTTTACAGGGTATGCTGGTTCACATAATTATAATGGATGATTGTCATTTGTATTCTGAGCTCACTCACTGATCTTGGTAACCATGATCTCATCGTCTCATCAGAACCCCAAGGAATGGACCAAGAAGGTGATCCACAACATTGCCGGATGTGGCAAGTTCTCCAGCGACCGCACCATTGCTCAGTACGCTCGTGAGATCTGGGGCATGGAGCCCACGCTTGAGAAACTCCCTGCCCCTGATGACAAGCATTAAACTGTCAGCACGACAACATGACAGGAAGTGCACGAAACGCCGTCAGTTATCATCGTTTGACTGACGCACACAGTTCATATGTTTCATGTCAGCATATGAACAACATCCATCGTCACTGTGGTTGTTTTCAGGGATGCAGATGGTGCTACGTAAAGCTGTGGATAAAGGAACCTTGTGATAATGTTTTTATTAAAAAATAAACTAACTAAAAAAAACTTCCGCTCCGATTCATTCTGAATAAAAAAACTTGTCTTTAACATCATCATGTTCTACTGTTGAAAGCATTATTAAGCACAGATTAAAGATCCACACAAAAAAGTTCATCAAGAATCAAACTTCACCTCAACTAAATCAGCGAGACACAGAAACGAGGATGAGACGACAAAACAAGTGGAATAGATATTTGCATTTTAGTAACGCACACACAAAATGAACCACATATTCAACTCTCAACATCGTTGCACAGGACGTTTATCAGCAGAAAATTAGCCTCAGTAAATCTGCCATTTCTTTGTAACCCTGCTGCACCATTATATATATATATATATATGTATATGTATATGTATATATCTATACACTGTATACACACACACACACACACATACATACATACAGTCAACTATCCCATCAACATACTATTAATAGAGAAACTAGAGTTGCATCTGTAAATGTCAGGAGAATCTAATTAAAGTGACAGTAACAGTGACATCACTGAATAACCATCAAAATAAAGTCATACCAGATATTAATTGTGATGTTTTTGGATAAAAAGTAGCGTCACATAATATTCACAATAAGATTATGAAACAATATAAATATCATTCACATGTTACACCAGCACAGACATCGGCACACATGCTGCAGACATGGCGCACACATACACACACACACACACACACACACACACACACTGAAGCTTTAAATGATGAAAATAGAACCCAGACATGAAAAGAAAATAAGATAATCTTACCTAATAACCTGGGACTGGCAAAGACTCTGGTGAGGCAGGGAGATTTATACACAGGTGGAACTCATAAGGTGCAGGTGAACGACATCAAGGCAGGAAAAACACAGGAAGTAAAACTAAACAAGGGAGGAAAACTACAAAATAAGATAACAAAACTTGCAAGGAAAACCATGTAAACAGAGAGTACAACAATAAAACTAAACGGCCAAATAAATGTAAACGTGTCTGGAGAAGCCAGGGATCAAAGTGCAGAGATCATGACAGAGATCATGGCTCTGCCTCCAATGAACACGTATTATTATTATTATTATTATTATTATTATTATTATTATCATGAAAATCAAATGTCTCATGCTACTGTGAACGCAACACTTTATTCTTCTGTGAGCTGCACGGAACGTTCACTGAGACAAAAGTGTCCTTGAATTTTCATTTTGTAAAGATTAACAGAAAATAAGACACAAAGAATGAGTACATATGTCACTGTGTGTGTGTGTGTGTGTGTGTGTGTGTGTGTGTGTGTGTGGGGTTAAAAGTCTAAAGTCTAAACTTACATCAAACATTGAACAGCTTGAGTCTAATCACTAAAGCACAGTTCTTTCTGCAGCCGTTTCTCCAGAGAACAGTGAGATGGACAGCGCTGCTCTCTGCTGTGTTCAAGAGGAAAACTCACAGCTCAGTCGTTTCGCTGTTTAAAAGGCTTTCTGCATTAGGCTCCGCCCACAGCTCCAAACACATCCAAATGTCCTTTCAGTCAGTTTTGAACTCTTAATAAAATGAAAAGAAAACTATTCCCTGAGATGATCCTGGAGCAGAGTTTCACAGCTGAAAAAACAAAGCGTTTGTTGTTTTGCTTTGTTGCATCTGCAGTTTCATCTCATGCTGATTATTACACAAGATAATAAAAAATAACAGGCGCACACAGAGCTGGAGCTACACGTTCTCACTGAAGTGCTTTATTCTTGGTGTGTGTGTGTGTGTGTGTGTGTGTGTGTGTGTCACCTTACCTCCGACTGTTATTGATTAAATGGTCAGCACATGGTCACTCATTGTTTTAACACAGGGTTAAGAAGAGAAAAGGTCATGGTGTTGAAATAGTTGAATATTTTCAGCATCTTGTGTCATGAATGCCAAACAATTGTAATTCCTCTTTTTCAAAATGGACACATCTTATTGAATACTTCTGTTGGATTGATGTTATGCATAAATCAAGTAGTAAACAACCATGAGAGACGAGAATAAAGCAGAAGTGCTGTGGTGTTCTGTGTGTCTGCACAGATCAGGACACAGAGACTTGTTATTAAGTAACATTGATAGGGCAGGGAGTGCATCTCAGAGCAAAGAATGGGGGATAGTTATAATCCTGCTGCTGATGCTGAAGTTCACTCGCTCACTTCAACACTTCAACAAACATTGTTCACGCACAGCAAGAACTCAACACTCAATGTATGAGCTGCTCATACTTTAAGAGGTTCTGATAATCCAAAGTTGAGAAAATCTGTTGGAATTTAAGAGCTGATTACACGTCGACACACTGCTGTTCAAGGACTCTCTCTGCAACACTTTTCCTGCATTTTAAAGTCTACTGACAGAAGACTTATTCAGTAGGTAAGTTACGATTGTTATGATCATAATCTCCAAATGTTCTCTTTTTAAAGAAGCTGATCTTTTCTTATTTTCACAGGTGCAAGAAAAACACATTTCAGTTTTGGAGCGTACCAACGGCGGGATCGAGCAGGACCCATCAACACTGAGGAAAAGACAAAACCATGGCCTTTAGTGACCTCTTAGAGCAGGTGGGCAGCACAGGGCGCTTCCAGGTCCTGCATGTGGTCCTTCTCTGCGTTCCTGTCCTGATGATGGCCAGCCATAATCTGCTGCAGAACTTTGTGGCTGCAGTGCCGTTTCACCACTGCAGAGCTCAACCAAACGTGTCTCAGTCCCAGCTGAGCCCAGAGGAAATGCTGCTGATTACAGGGCCACTGGACCAGGCAGGCAGGCCGCACAAGTGCCAGCGCTATGTGGCTCCACAGTGGCACCTCCTGGCAAACAATGGGACCTTCAGTTCAGGGGATCTGAGAGAGACTGAGGATGATCTGGAAGTGGGTCTGCAGGGATGCGATGATGGATGGTCCTATAACATGACTGCGATGACCTCCACGATCATATCTGAGGTTTTTCCCTCTTCAGTCCTTCACTGTACAAACAGAAATGTGCTGTTTTGTCACGTGTTTTAACTTGTGTTGCTTTGTCATCAGTGGGATTTAGTGTGTGATCAGCGCTCTTTGAAACAAATGGGACAGACAGTCTACATGGGAGGTGTGCTTGTGGGAGCTCTGCTCTTTGGTAGTCTTTCAGACAGGTAACATTTCCCGCATGCAGTCCACCACCCTGTCATATATGACAGCTCAGATATGAACTCACTTCTTTGCTCATTGTTCTGCCTCTCAGATATGGTCGACGTATTCTCCTTCTTATTTCTTACCTGCTGATGGCAGTGTCAGGAACATGTGTGGCGTTCTCCAGCTCCTTCGCCCTCTACTGCCTGTTCCGCTTTGGTTGTGGGATGGCGCTGTCTGGCAATGGACTCAACACCTTCTCTCTCAGTAAGAGGCTTTTAGTAAAGTTAAAGTAAAGACTAAATGATGAAGTATTAAGTGAACAGCAGAGAAGCTTAAAAAGACTAAAACAGAAGTGGATGACGAGGAACTGCTCATTCTAAATTGTCTAAAATCAATGAGTTCTTCTGTGATTATTCAACTTCAAGTTGTGGAGTGGATCCCGACCCGTGTGCGGACTGTGATTGGGACGATAACTGGTTACTGTTACACGATAGGACAGCTGATCCTGGTACTGATAGCCTACTTCATTCGGGACTGGAGGTGGTTAACGCTGGCTGTGTCTTTGCCCTTCTACGTCTTCTTCCTCATTGCATGGTGAGTTGGCTGCTACTAAAGTGCAAAGAAAAATTCGGATTGCCACTGCAGTTACTGAGTAACCAATAAAAATCTCATTTAGGTGGTTTCATGAATCTGCAAGATGGTTAGTCCTGAATAATAAGCCAGAACAAGCCCTGAAGAACCTGAAAAGTGTGGCTAAATTTAATGGACGCCATGAAGAAGGAGAAAAAATTGACATTAATGTAAGTGTTCTTGACGTGTTTGTGCTTTTCTGTGCACATGATTGTATTTCAAATACATTTGAATTGCGAGAGCTCTTTCTTTCATGGACAGATCCTGCAGGAGTCCATGAAGAAGGAGTTGTCCTCGGCTCAGGGCTCCTACTCTTACCTAGATCTGTTCCGGACGAGAAGAATGAGGACAATGACGCTCGCCGTTAGCATTGTCTGGTACATGTCCTGCTCATGTTGTTTATGAACATTGTTGAGCATCATGTGTGCCACTGAGACGACACTATGCACCTTTCTAGGTTATCAACCAGCTTCGCTTACTATGGCCTTGCTATGGATCTGCAAAAGTTTGGGGTGGACATCTTTTTAATCCAAGTGATCTTCGGTGCTGTTGACATCCCCGCTAAAGTTGTCATAACAGTGTGCATGAGTTTCATTGGAAGGCGTCCATCTCAAAGTGGTGTACTCATTGTTGCTGGGACTAGTATTCTGCTCAACCTGCTGGTGCCTCATGGTATGTTCAAACATATGCACAACATCCATCTTCTACCTTCTATCCTCCACCTTTCCTGTGGTGTACCCCAGGGATCGCTCTTAGATGCGTTACTACTTATTCTTCCTCCCTTATGTCGTATTACTGGTACATTTTATGTCATCTCTTATCACCGCGGATATTTAGCCACATTCTTTAAACTTAACTGTGACGTTTTACAGCTACGTAAAGATAAGGCCGAGCTCCTTATCAACGCTCGAGAGACAACATAGATTTGCAGGTTGTGCAATCTATTCAGTGTCCTGCATATACATTGTGTAACGTCTTCTACTTTTACAGTGTACTAACTAAATCAACTTTACTCGTCATATACATGTTTGTATATGACGAGTGAGTGTGTGATTTATAAGTCTCTTCTCTGTGCAGAGAAACAGCTGATACGCACGTGTCTGGCTGTTGTGGGTAAAGGTTGCCTTGCTGCATCATTCAACTGCTGCTACCTTTACACTGGAGAACTATATCCAACCATCATCCGGTAAGTCTCATGTCATTCATTCATATTTTTTTATTAATGTATTCATTTTGAAAGTGGGTGCAAAAAAAATCGCATTTTATTGTGTGTTTATTGACGTGTATCTATAAATGGGATTCATGTCACAGATTCATCTGTGCAACACTCAAGGATATAACTTCACTTCCCAAATCTATAACAGTTGTCGACTAATCGACTAACACAAAGTTTCTTTGGCAGCTGAAGGACTGCGGCGTGTGCTGCTGTTAATCTACAGCAGACAGATTAAGATTAACAATATCAGCAGCAGCAGCAGCAGCAGCAGCTCATGTTCTAGCTCATGTTCAGCACTAACATTAGGAGTTGACGTGTTCCCTCAGACAGTCGGGCTTAGGCTGGGCGTCCATGATGGCTCGTGTGGGATCCATGGTGGCACCGATGGTGCTTCTCGCTGGAGACTTGGTACCCTGGCTCCCAGGTCTGATCTATGGAGGAGCTCCAGTCCTCAGCGGAGTGGCTGCGATCTTTCTTCCAGAAACACTGGGCTCACCTCTTCCGGACACAATACAGGATGTGGAGGACAGGTATATATATCATGGACCACAATGTTAATGGCACACAGGAGGATATAATGTAGACTTATATTTGCATTTGAAATGTTCAACACAGGGGATCTGGGAGACGTCCCAAAAAGTTGTCAAAGGAAACCATAATCCTGCAGAACATGGAGACAGACTTACTGAAGCTGCCTGCTTAAGGAAATCTGCTGAACACATGGAGCTGCAGTGTTACTCTTGGACGGCTGCAAAACAATCAGACCAAACTTCATTTGTTGTACAGTAGCTTTGAAAAGACCAATGATGCTTTTGATTTTAAATCTAAATGTATTAAAAATAGTCCACCAGCAACCAGGTATACACGTATATAATGTTTGTGTCAACCTGCAATAAAAGACCACACTTAGATTCTACAGGATTCAACCAACACTTTCAGGATATTTCTTTCCCTTTAGTCTCAGTCCCGCTCTCTTCATTCTGTCTCTGCTTCACTTGTTTCGTCGCTGTCTACAAAGTTGCTTTCAGATTTGACCCTGAAAAGAAGTGAAAAGTCATATTTGTTGCAGGATTGATTCACCATCTCACCATGTAGTAAAACTGAAGTCTAAATGCTTTTGTGTTTCCAGCGTTCATTCATTCATTCATTCATGCTTTTTGGAGATGTAGCTAAACATTTAGAGCAAGAGGCCAGAAAAGTAGTCCATGTGTTTTTGACTCTAATCTTTTGTAAATATTCAAAGTTCTTTGTTTTACTTGTTAGTAAATCTGATTGTTTAGAGGACAAAACAAGTCTTTTTCACCACGTTGTGCGATTACCAGTGGATGCTAGGACCAGGACTCAGAGCTGAGCAACAGACAGGTTCATTAGGTGGAAACAGGTTGGCAGGAGGGGGGTGTAGGTGTCCAGAGACCTCCGAGGAACTGAGATGTGGGGGGAATGATGATGGCAGGTGAGGAAGCCGGCAGAGGAGCGAGTCCAGGGAGGAGGATTTTCTGAGTGAGTGGACAGAAGCACTGCGAAGAACCGATCCAAAAACTCCAGAGATCAGCCTGACGTCGTTTACCACACCTGAACTGTAACCATCTGACAGTGATGAGGTGATGGGCACCAGGTGTGTGAGCTGCAGCTGCCTGAGCCTGGAACCTGGTCCTAGTGAGAGAGTGCCAGCACAGATATGACACGTTCTTATTTTCAGACTAAACCTTTCAAATGATGCCTTCTTAGCAAAAAAGAAATGAACTGTCTGCTGTGTCTTTCTTATTTAGCTGAAGAATCAATAGTTTTTATAGCGAGAGCACCATCCAATGGTCGTCAGAGGAACTGCAGAGAATAAGATTTTGCATTATCATTCATTGCTTTGGCAACATTTTGTTTCTCACAGAAATAAATGAGTAAACATACCAGATGTTGGTCATATTTTCCTCTCTTGTTTCCTCCTGACTAAACTTTAACAGTTACACAGTAACAGAGAGTTAAACTGACTGGTTCACTCTGTCTTCATGTAACTCGCTACTGTAATCTACAATAAACTACTAATAGAAAGTGTCAACAATTCCTATTGACGCACACAAATGAACACAAACACGGAAAAGGACAACGAATGCAGCGGGTCCATATCGAGAGAAGGTCAAAAACATGCACTATGTGAATGTGAGTGTGAACATTATGTTTAAATCAGATTGATAATCCTATGCTTCTGTAAAGGTTCATACATGTTTCACTTTTATATGAAACCAATTCTGTGCTGCAAAAGACCAACATTCCTGGGGGGAGTCTTGCTGTTGTGTCACCATCTAGTGGTGAACCAATGCTATTGCTTTCAAGTGGCACTAATGCAGAGTTAGAAAAGGTGAAAACACTTTTGAACTATTTTAACAGTTCTCAGCTCACACTCATGGTTTCAATCTGCATCAGGCAGGATTAAAAAGTCTGGTTTAAAAAACACTGGTGGTTCTGATGAAATCCTATAACTCAACAATGTTCTGTGTGTTTATGTGCGTCTGGAAACTACTGCATGACAGCAGCTCTGTGTGCAGTGTGTGTGTGTTCAGCGTGTGTGTGCAGTGTGTGTGTGCAGCATGTGTGTGTGCAGCGCAGGTGTGCAGCGCGGTGTGTGCAGCATGTGTGTGCAGCGTGGTGTGTGGTGTGTGCAGCGCAGCGTGTGTGTAGCGTGGTGTGTGCAGCGTGGTGTGTGCAGCGTGGTGTGCAGGTGTGTGTAGTGTGTGTGCAGCGGTGTGTGTGTGCAGCGTGGTGTGCAGCGGTGGTGTGCGGTGTGTGTGTGTGTGTGTGTAGCAGCGCAGCGTGTGTGTGTGCAGCGTGTGTGTGTAGTGGTGTGTGTGCAGCTGCAGGTGTGTGTGCAGCGGTGTGTGTGCAGCTGTGTGTGTGTGTGTGTGCAGCGTGTGTGTGCAGCGTGTGTGTGTGCAGCGTGTGTGTGCAGCGTGAAGCCAGAGGAGCAGAAATAACTTCATAATAAAATGATATGAATAAAGATTTATTTTCTCATATGAACAGGTGGATTCATTTTATTTTACAATCTATGACAATCTGGCGTTGTTTTCTTTTTTCTAGCATATTTCAGGAATGACATGGGGAAAGGTTCTCTTTTATTGCTGAATGTTAAATAAAATACACTTTCACTGAGTGAAGAAAACAAAAAAAGTCAAATTTGTCTGCTGATTTTTGACCATGCACCCATCTAACCTTGACCACAAGGACATGCAGAGGAGAGGTGTTCAAACATTTTCAAGCGAGGGAGGGAGGGGTCGTGTTGGGGTCAGGTGGGGGTCGTGAAAGTAAACAGGAGACGTGGGAGCGAGGACTGGCAAAGTCGACCACATTCAACTAGAGGAGCATTGTCTTCTTTTGCATTTTTCAGACGTACAAAACTGAAATATGTGGAAGTGAGGCGTGACCCAAGACCGTTCTCTATAACAACGCGCTGTGCATTTACCATGGAGCAGATCAATCGTTTGAAAGTTTCCCTTTTTTTTTGTGATAATTCAGCATTCAGTTGTTGGTCAACTGTCCTCTGCTGCGTATTCACCTTTACTGGAGGACAGAGAGAGAAAACCATTCTGGAACAAATTTGAAATGACTAATCTGTGGACAAGACAAAGCATTACTGGAAGTGTGCATGTAAAGTGGAGCGCTCTAAACCTAGTGATAAAAAGAATTCATGGACACAGTCATTCAATGAACACCAGTATATGAACAAGAAAGGCTGACAACTGTATAGATGATTTCAAAAAGAACTGGTGTAAATATGCATTTGTATCACTCTGCTCTACAGGCATCACAACAGCACGTTACAGTCACCTGTTAGAAAACGATGTCATCAAACAGCAAAATAGAAAGTTTGCATATTTTTGTCTTGTATGATCCTCCAACGTTACATTGTCTAATGTGTTCTGCACTTTTCTCCACTCTATGTTCACATGTAGGTGCTTGACATGTGGGAACCTCAGTCTTAGGTAGACTTTAAGTAGAGAGTGAAGAGGGTGAACTGTGTGTGTGTGTGTGTAGGATGGGGGGGAATCCTGAGACACTGTGTGGCTTTTTAACATGAGCCACAAAAGCAGAATGGACACATGAGGATGATGAAGTTTGGAGTGAAGTGAAATCAGATGCGATGACGGCCTCACAACAGGACAACGTGACAAATGATAGGTGTAACTGTACGTAACTGGGAGCGTAACGCACGGTGGTGACGAGACGCCAGCAGAGACACACTGCTTCATGTTACACAACAAGGAAATTCATCAACAACCAGAAATACATGCAAGCAAACTGACACACGCACGCACACACGCACACTCACACACACACACACACTCTATTTCACTCACTCATTCTCTTGTAGACATGAGTCAGAGGGCAAATCAGGATTTACATCGCATTTATCGGACGTTCTGTTAAATCCCAAATCCTAAAGCATATCAATGTAAACATACACTTTATGTTGAAGTGGTTTATATTGCGTGATATGGGAGGGGTTATGTTCCAATGGGGCTAGACTCCTCAAAGAATGCAACTTGGAAAAAAAGTAAAACAGAAAACAAACATAAATGTGTATAAAAATGAGGCGTCCATATAAGAAAGGCTAGAAAAACCTCCACTGGCCCTCTGGCATCGGCATACAGCAAAAGGCACCACAATATTACTCTATTTTTTTACGTTGTGAAAAAACTGGCACATCTTTTATGCTGTAAATCAAAATGTACATATAAATAGAGTTTTCCCTATAAAAAAGTCTTTGCTGTTAACTAGTAGACAACTTTTGCTAAAATGAAAATAAATATTTCATTTGTTTAGAATATCTGTCAGTTATATAAAATAAAAATATTTCTTATAGATGCAGGTCTATACTATATTTATTTGTGTTTTTGTGTTGTTCACTCTTTAATGCGGTGTATTGTCCGGCTTGGAGCGCGAGTGTGTCAGTCTCGTGTGCATGTTGCCACGCCCACTGTGCCGCGCCGACGACTGAGAAGTCCGACTGTCCACCGGCCTGTAGACAGCGGCGGGCTCGGCGTTCATATTCTGCATACTGAGGAAGGGCGTGCTCTCACCGTCTTCCTCTGACTCGCTATCTGTTAAGCAGCTTCGAGACCCATAGTCCCGCGACGCTTCGTATCCACGCGGGGCCACGTGGCCGTTCAGTCTGGATCTCCGCCAGCGACGGCTACCAGCTCCACCGGACCCACTTCTCTTTGGTTGCTCCCGAGAGGAGAGATACTCCTGGGTGGTCTCATAGTCTTCGTCCTCAGCCAGCCGGTAGGGGCTGGAGGGCAGGCTCCCCCTGCTGTCCTTAAGATAGGTGCGACGCTGCTGCCGGTAGGGTTCCTGGCACTGGGCGTCGTGCAGGGGCACCTGGTAGCGGCGCAGCAGAGGCTGGTCGTCCTCCAGCGGGTAGGGGTTGTGGGCAGCAGGAGGGAGAGACATGGCGTGGCTGGCATTGGGAGACGTGATCTGGAAGGTAGGCACCTGTGGGGGCAATGAGTAATGGAAATCCACTGGTGACAGGTGGGCTGGTGTTGTCAGGGCCGACACGTATCTGTGGTAATTACAGAGGGGAGAAAACAGTGAGGTAGAGAACGCACAAGAACAACACAAGAGACGGAAAAGAGGACACGTTTTTCACACACTGATTTAGTTTCCATGAAGAACCCACTGTGCTACAAACATGACAACTTATGTCAACCGTAGCAAAGCTTCCAGTGGCGTCCCACAGGGATCTCTCCTCAGTCTGCTTGTTTTTATAATATTAATAATAATAATAATAATAATAATAATAATAATAATAATGATAATAATAATGATAATAACGTCCTCTGGCTGTGCTTTTATCTTCAGTTTGACTCTTTATAATCGTATTTCTAAACACATTGTAAGTGGAGCATTGCCTCTTGATCACTGCTGTTTGATGCACGTTTTTAAATAATCTTCATCATCTAAGGTTTTACAGACAGATGCAGTTTGTGTGTTTGTTGTAGTCTTAACTTCAGACTGCGAAAACACCCAGAACAAATCCAGGATTAATCCAGACACTCAGTCGACTGGCACGCGTTGCTCATAAAGTTAAAGTTAAGTTAAGTTCAGTTCAGTTAAGGTCACACCTTAAGTGGAATTGAACCACTGTCCTCGTGCTGATAAGAAAAGAGCACATTGACACAAAGACTGTGCTTGAACGTAGTTAAAAACCTGAAACTTGGTACAAACACACGTGAAACACATACGTTCCTACAGCCATAATCAGATTATCAGATTATCAGATCATCAGAAAGCAACAAAACATTATTGCACTGTCACAGATGGTGAAGCATTTAGTTTAATGCTTTCAAGAGAGTTGTCTGTAACGTGGGAAAGACTGTGAGGACATGTGTCCGAGGCTTCACGCAGACACACAGTTCAGTTGTTTGCTGTGCGCTTTGAAACTCCAGCACATCAAAGACAAACAGTGGGAAATAATAATAATCATAATAATAATAATAATAATAATAAGTCTGAGAGCACTTTCTCATGATGGACGAACATGTTATATTGTCTTGCTTTCGCTCATTTCTTTGCATGCTGTTTATTCAGAGAACTATTTCATGACTTCAAGACACAAATGCAGAGCCGGCACAAGGCATATGCAAACTAAGCGGTGGCTTGGGGCCACGTGATCACCAGGGGCCCCAATTTCTTTACTTTTTATAATGAAATCGAGATCTTCAGATTTCTTAATAATGTTCAGCTGAAGTTATTTGGTTTTATTTTGAAGTTGAAGATTTGCACATCTGTCATTAAACTGCTTTACTTAATGCTTCACTTTGAATATGGAAAGTGCAAATTCATATTATTATAATAATAGTACTACTACTAATAATAATGGTAATAATAATAATGATAATAATAATAATAATACTAATGATAATAATAATAATAATAATAATAATAATAATAATAATAATATAATAATAATACTAATACTAATACTAATAATAATAATAATAATAATAATACTAATAATACTAATAATAATAATAATAATAATAATAATAATAATAATAATAATAATATAATAATAATACTAATAATACTAATACTAATACTACTACTACTAATAATAGTAATACTACTACTACTACTACTACTAATAAAAATAATAATAACTGTAATACTACTACTACTACTAATAGTAATAGTAATAATAATGATAATAATAATAATAATACTCACAATAATCATGGTTCATTCTATTTCACTGCCGTCGAAGTGTGACAATCACAAATATAAAGAGTTACATTGGGATCAATAATAGTCCGAGCTGGTGGGAGGGGTGACCCCAAAATCATATTCAGCTTAGGGCCCCATAAAGGCTTGGGCCGGCCCTGCACAGGTCCTTGTGAAAGCTATGATATTGAAGTTGTTGTTGTTTTTGGCTTCTTCTCTGGCTCCAACTCTGTCCAACAAACACTGTGTTGAAATGATCCCTGACAGAGAGCGTTAAAGGGAACACTTGTGTGTTACAGCAGTCGTACAGAGTTCCCACTGACATAAGCACTGTTTCTCACTCTTGCCTACCTTAGCGTATTTCATCATCATGCCTGCTGTGTGTCACTTTCCACTGAGTCTCTCAGAGTGGCCTGACTGGCCTCTCGAGGCTGAGAGAGAACCAGCAGAGAGAAGAAACTTCTCAAAATGTTCATGACAAACCCAGAGCCACATCAGCCGCACGGGCACGTTTCCCACCTGTCACTGTGCGGAGAGTCTCCCAGTGAGTCCAAGGATTCCCCGTACTGAAGGCCCGGCCGATGGGGGTCAGAGTAACCACAGTGTGCAGCACGCCGCGCCCGCGCCTCCATGCACGCAGGACTGCTGCATTTACTGGTCCCCACGGATGACGACATCATTCCCGGCGAGTCCGACAGGACGCTGTCGGAGCGTTCCAGGCTCCACGTCCGTTCCTCGTGTCTGACAAATACAAGAGAGGCATCGCTTTAGCATCACCGGGAAACATGATGATGTTGAATACATGAATGCGACACTGGCTTCACTGATATCCATGACGCACACACAATATTCACAACTTCACTCTTCATTTGCAGGCCATCAACTCCATCCAAACTCACCTCCAAACACAGGTTGCCACTAGAGGCAGCAGAGCTAAATGTCACGCAACCTACAGAGCCTCACTACTCCACGTGCAGAAGTAGATACTTTTCTCCCATCATGCACTACACCATGTCTGCACTGCGGTCACATTTTCAACAATTCTGACAAAAAGTTCCATGTTTGTGGACCTGTAACTGTGCGTGCGTGTGCGTGTGTGTGTGTGTGTGTGTGTGTGTGTGTGTGCGCGCGTGCTCACCTGTGAGTGGATGAATGGGCTCGTGTGGAAGAGTTGTGAGATCTGGAGGAGGCGTGGCTGACGGGGAACGAGCCCTCTGTCACAGGACGAATGACTCGTTCAGTTGCAGGAACATTCTTTGATATGTACTGTTTCAGATGGAGAAATGTTGGATTATATAACAGAGCACAACCGTGAGTATATTATATTATTATTATTATATTTTACATTATACATTCTGTGTGAAACTCACATCCACCATGGGGATTTCCTCTGGTCCTGGTCCTGGGTGATTGGGTCCGTTAGCTAAGCTACGATTGGGATGTTCTGGACACATGTTTTGTCTCAGATGATTGTGCATCTTCTTTCTTTGTTTCCTGTCAAACAAAGATGTTTGTTTGTGGTTAACTGTGGTCAGATGAACTGTTTCCTTAAAATACATAAAAAAGCAGATTATGGCAGCATAAAGTGCAGATTACAATGGAAATCTGACAGGAAAGACACACGTGGGTCAAACTTACTTGGTTTTACAGTAGGCAACAACGCACACAATGCCCACAACCAGCAGAGCCACACAAATACCCGTGATTGTCAGCACTCTTTTCTGGTAGAGTTCCTCTGCCTCTGTTAACACCACACACACACACACGCACACACACACACACGGACACACACACGCACGCACACACACACACACACGCACACACACGCACACACACACACACACACACGCACACACACACACACACACGCACACACACACACACACACACACACGCACACACACATACACACACACACACACACACACACACACACACACACACACACACACGCATACACACACACACACACTACACACACACACACACACACACACACACACACACACACACACACACACACACACACACACACACACACACACACACCGCACACACACACACACACACACACGCACACACACACGCACACACACACACACACACACACGTTACACACAGACAGAGAGGAATAACAGAAATGAATTGTTTTAAATTGTGACTTTTTCATTGTGCGTCTACATCAGCGCTGAGTAACATGAAGCTTGGTCTTTGCTTCAGACTTCCTCTCTGACACGATCACAAACACAGATGCTGTTGCTGTGGGGGGCGGGGCCTCAGCAGAGCTTTGACTGATCTGTTAAGCAAATCTTCTTCAAATGATTGTGATGATATGACAGCAGAGGTTTACAGGTAAATGACCTGTTCTATCATGGACTCAGGCTTTAGTGAGCACAATGATCAGTGTTACATGAATGCATGAAATAACAACAGTTTGAAATGAATTGATCACATACTATAAACGTGCTTTGCTTTTCCAGAGAAGAGCTTACATGAGGTTGAGGTGGAACTCTTTGTTTCCCAGGAGGGAAATAATAGAACTAAGACGTTGTGCAGTCCCTGATAAATAATGTAATAAGAAGGGAATTGAATTAGTACGAGACTTTCCATCTGCTTTCATTCACGAGCAGCCATTTCACATCATGACCATTTATGTCACATACATAAATCCCTGCATTTGGATTGTTTACAGCGGTAAACCAGGTGATATTTCACCTGTATTATGTCCTCTTAGTCCTCTACATGTCCTCTTAGTCCTCTACACAGACACACACACTTTTACTACATGTCCTCTTAGTCCTCTACACAGACACACACACTTTTACTACATGTCCTCTTAGTCCTCTACACAGACACACACACACTTTACTACATGTCCTTTTAGTCCTCTACATGTCCTCTTAGTCCTGTCTCTACATGTCCTCTTAGTCCCTACACAGACACACACACACTTTACTACATGTCCTCTTAGTCCTCTACACAGACACACACACTTTTACTACATGTCCTCTTAGTCCTCTACATGTCCTCTTCTGTCCTCTACATGTCCTCTACACAGACACACACACTTTTACTACATGTCCTCTTCTGGACACAGACACACACACTACACAGACACACACACTTTTACTACATGTCCTCTTAGTCCTCTACATGTCCTCTACATGTCCTCTTCGTCCTCTACACAGACACACACACTTTTACTATAACCATGATCTCTGTAAAAACTCCTCTCTTTTGTTTTCACCCTCAACCATTGAAGCACTTTTCTGGAAAAGCAAACAAGAGGATGGATGACAGAGAGCAGCAAACAAAAACCTATAACTATAACTATATATATATATATATATATATATATATATATATATATATATATATATATATATATAGATCATAGTATCTACTTCTTTCAAGTAAAACAAGAACAACAAGTTATATTCCACATGAATGAGAGTGATGCAAGAAACATGGGCAGGATCACACATAAATACACGGGAAGAGCGATGGCATGTCAGAAGAAAAGGACAAACACATGATTGGATAGAGAGAGTTGAAGAGGGAGGACAGAAACATCTAGACCCAAACATGATATAACATGCTTGTTACAGATGGAATGAGGAATAGAAAAGAAATCAGTCCAATAAAGAAAATCTCTTCAGTTAAACTCAGTTAAAAGATCTAGTTTTTAAATGAAAGACATACGCGAGGTGCAGGGATTACATCCATGTTAATAATGATCAGCTGCAGAGACTGAGAGTTTGTCATTCTTGTCATTGATCAGTTAATTGAGGGACGATATGATTTACAGTTCACACCACAGACGGGACGGGAGAGTCAAAATGCATTGTTCCATACCCATAAATTCAATCCCAAGATGCTCTGCCATTGCAGAGGGTTGACAGTTGGAAGGAAAGAGGGACAGACAGACAGAGAGAGAGAGAGAGACAGACAGACAGACAGACAGAGAGAGAGAGAAACAACAATAAAAAAACAAAAGAGCAGTTTAGAGAGCGGCACCTTCTCACATGTATGAAGTGGAGCAAACAAAAATAGCTTTTACAGAAATACTTGTTAGTAATTGTCAGTAATGTGACACACGAGACACACACACACACACACACACACACAGTCCAGTGTTATTGTTGCTTTTGGATGAAGCGCAGACATTTTAGTGAGACTTTCATTACATAAGCAACTAAATTGTCTAATGGGATTTTGTGAGCCACTCTTATTACTACTGTATGAGGAAACTATGTGTCATCTCCAGAGATTACCTTTGCTTTCAGTTTTCTGCTCTGGAACACACCCATCACATGAACAGGCATGTTTTAAAGACATTCCCACTAAGAACATCGAGACTTGGACTTCAGATTCTGTTGGGCTGAGTCCATGTCTCTGGCCGCTCACTTGCTTTACTTTGGGTTGAAGAAAGTTCCAGCTGTTCTTATGACAACATGCTCTTGTTAAGCCAAGCTCCTATGGCCGAGGAGCACAAGCCATCCTCCTCTTTGGAATCTCCTGGGGATGGGAGGCGCCCCTCCAGGAGGCGGGTCTTTAAATATGGAATGGATGTGTGCACACACATGTGCCTGCACTTTGAAAACGCCTCCTTAATTGAGAATATGAAACGTGAAATATGTGAATGCCGATAAAGACTCACGTCCACCACGACTACGCTAAGATTCTTGTTTTCTGCGTAACAAATAACAGCTTCCTTCCTTCTCACGACATGGTTTTCACTCTGTCTTAAATAGTCCGGTCCCTGATGGAGGCGTATAAGCATGTAAACCTCAGATGTTTCGACAGTGAGGAAATAAATAGTCAATGTTGCTTGATACAGTCACACAGCTGCTCTGAAGTTAAACAGTGTTCCCACACACACTATCAACATCTGTGCCAAAGAAGCACAGTGCATTACAGTCACACTTCACACATGTATGTGTGATTACAGAGCATCATTAACCTCATCAGGTTCACCAAGTCCAAGCCACTTCAACCATCAGCTGTTTATGTACCATTCATGTCAGGTTACCCACTATCTTCCACTCAACTACAGGGAAATCAGCCAACATGTCACACTGAAGTGGAAACAATAAAGACCGGAGTGACAGGTTCATTATCCAAAGAAGCAAAGCAATGATTCCAGACCCTGATTCCAGACCCTGATTCCAGACCCTGGAGCCGCTCGTCACAGTGGAAAGCCTTCATCCTTAGACCTTCATCTAATCTTGGTGGAAATCTGCCGTTGATGCCACGGTGGTGCACAGTTGACTTCAGAGCTCATGTTAACGCTCCTCACTCAAACAGATGTCACACCTGATTCCAATCATCTGCACACGCGCTTCATCTGAATCAGGTGTGTGTGTGTGTGTGTGTGTGTGAGCAGCTGATGTTTAGGGTTACATGTCGTGTGTGTTTGTGTGTGTTTGTGTGTGTGTCCCAGACACAGCAGCTGTCCCTAATATAATCACTTTAGTGGAATTTTCAACATTAATAATAATAATAATAATAATAATAATAATAAAAATACGAGCTATAATAGAAACACTAGTTACTCAGTGGCTCCTCAGAAACACGTCTATCAGTGATTATCGTCTTCATCATCATCATTATTATTATTATTATTGTTATTGTTATGATTGTTCAGGTCTGTCATTCCACCCATGAGTCAGCTCCAAAAGAATCATTCATGCGTCTTTATTCCAACAGTGTGTTAGAATAAACATCTATTTTGAGTTGTGGGTGTTTCATCATGTCTCTAACCTGACTGTAAGAATCAAGAAGGAGAATGAATGTGACAGAAGTGTCGACTACAGAAGCAAAGGTTTGTTGGTGATTAGTAACTGTTTTGCCAACAGACTGTGTTGTTACATGCGGTGAACATCCCACTGACTGTTGCTCCCAAACGTACTGCTCACTTGTGTGTGTGTGTGTGTGTGCACATGCATGCAACACACACACACGCAGACACACGCAGACACACACACGCAGACGCACAACATCACATGCAGAGCAAACACAACAACACAACAACAGCAGAGTCCACTCCACTCTGCCAGCTTCATGCACACATGACACGAGGACAGACTGACAGTGTGACAGAGGAGGAAATTGACATACGGTAGAAACTGGCCATAACGTAGGTTTGACAGCGATCACCAGTAAAGTCATTTGGACACCTAATGGAAAGAAACAAAGCCACAGAAGGAGAGGGAGGAGATGGGTGGTGGATGAGTGAGAACGAGAAGGATAATAGGCAGAGAGAGAGGGGGGAAAGGGTGGAGTGAAAACAAGAGTATGCGTAAAGAAAAGTGAGGGAGGGTGGGGGGGAGGGAGGGAGACAGAGAGAGAGAGAGAGAGGCAGAGAGACACAGATTAGAACAACAGCACAACTACGGACAGCGGAAGCAAAGTGTTCCCACGGATGACACCACTGTGCACATGGTGTCGTGCACAGCTTATTGTGTGTTGACCTGAGAAGGAGAAAGAGGGGGAGAAAGAGGTAGAGAACTGGGGGTGGGGCAGCAGGAGTCCACAGAGGTAATCCAGTGACAACTGTCTGTTCTCAGCTGCTCATATCAAGTGAACATACTTGGATTGGGCATGGACAACCGCTGCGGGTCAATCTTTAAGCATCGCGCGCCAGAGTATCCATCCGGACATCTGGGAAGGAGCGGAAAAGTGTTATGAAAAGAAAAAGACACAGGAAGTGGATTTACACCTTCCCACAGGTCACAGGTCACACTGGAGCCACATGATGAAGAAAAACCAACATTTCTAATGATAACATGTGTAACTCACAATACAATCACAAAACAACATGAAATAAGATTCCTGGACTGTAATGAAAAGAATGAGCAGCAACCATGTACATGCAGTGTCATGCACACTGGATATATATCACACATGTTTAATAGAAGCTTGAGAGGCTCCAACTCTGCAGTTCACTCTGTGCTTTGGAGGGTGAGGGAAGACATGGACAAACATGGGAATGTAGTTGGGGATTAACCATGCACTGCTTGGTACGTGATCAATAAATCAACTCCAGGAGCTTTCGTAGCAAAGTTCAACATGGGGATAATGTAGTTTCCTTTCTTGGTGAGTCTGGCAGCTGTCACCTGCAGAGGAGACGGTTGAATCACTCACGCCAACAGACGTGAGATTAAGAAGAGACATAATCCTATAGTGAATTTCCAGTGCTGTGCAAACGTCTCAGGCACATGTGTGCTTCTTTCATCTTCAGGATTGATATGGAATGGTGTGATCATTAAAACATGAGCCAGGATCCATCAGTGGAAGGTCACTCTTAACACTTGAGTCTGTTATTTTAATAGGGAAAGAATTATACACAGATTGGACAGCATTGATAAAACAACTAATCCAATGTTGGACAGGGTTATAGATTCAGACACACTTGCTTCAATATACTTGCTCATTATAAGTCCATTAGCATGATAGCTGGACATTCGTTGCTCATGATTTACTGGTTTCCCAGGAGCATCATAACACTCACACACTAAGTGACAGCACCACCTAGACCAAGGAAACGTCGCTGAAAGATGAAAGACATAAACTGTTCAAAATCAGATGATGGTGCTGCTGCAAACTCTACTATCACTCTTTAATCTTTAACTTTAAGTCCAGCTAACACCAGTTATCATCGTCATTCACAAAGCAGGACCTCAGAGAGTTTCACCACTCTTCTTTCTGCCAATGTCAACATTTAAAGTTAGTTGTAATATTAGTCTATACTTTGCATGAACAAGAAACCCTGGATATAAACAATTCTCTACACATTTATATCTGCTAAATTCCCATTTCTCAATAAATGGATGTGTGGGAACTCACTGACTGTTTGCTTTAGTGAGTTATTTACTTTGGATCATTTAATAACCTTACATTTCCCCCAAAACAAAGTTTATACGTCAAAGTGAAGGAGCTGGGCATAAAAGTAGGGCTAGCTGTCTGCAGGACTTGTTTGGTCAGTGAGTAATACCCACTGAAGCGTGGCCCATATTGAAGAAGACGGCTGTGGGGCAACAAATCCCTGCAGACCGTCACTGCATTGTCCAACTTTTCTGGAGCCATGCCTCGGCTGCGAGTGAATTAGCTGCAGCAAATCTGTACACAGCGTATTGATGTCCTCATCGCTCGCCCTGCGTTCGTCTTTGGGCCAACTGAGCGCAGACATCCGGCCAATGTTTCAGCTCAATAACCAAAGTCCACACATGCTCCGGGAGAACATGCAACATGTCATTCGACAACCGTGGCTCATTTAGAATAATGATTTTCTCTCTTACGGCATCAGGGACATTTGAGAAGAAAGGCACTTTCACAGTTAAGCAATCCTTGATTCATCGATGAGTAAAATATTATCTCTTATGTATCAGGCACAATAAAAGACAGAAAGAAACACAAACTCGAATGTAAATGTCAAAGATAAAAAGAAGGTGGTTTCTGTGATAATGTCAAGTGTTGCTGAAGAGCACAGAGACACACAGGTCTTGATCTCCTCTGCCAAGGACCTCAAATGTAAGCAATGATTCTATTTACCTCACTGGGGGCCTCCAACAGGCATAAATATTTGCTCACTACTAAACCAGTGACTCATGACATTTTGAAAGGGCTTTTAATGTGCAGCCCTCCTGTACACTAAACATGAGTTAAAAGGATGAGCACACCACTGCCTCACTCCATTATTAGTGTTAAAATACACAACAGGTGGGCAGTTGCTGCTGAAATCAGACCGAGTGGATGTTATACAGTATGTGCATGTGTATGTGTATGATGTGAAAAGAGTTCATATCTCAAACACCACATATGAGGACATTTAACACAGATAATGAACTTTGTGTATGAAGTTAAAAAAGAGCAGAGCATGCTAACACTGACATTTAAAAGACTGAGACTGAGAAACAGAAACGTTGATAGTTTTCAACAAATGAGTTGCCGTTGATTTAGGGTAACAGTCAATGAGTGCACTGAGTACACTGAGTACACTGAGTACACGAGACAAGATAGTTTATGTCATATATTTAACAACAATAGTTAAATGACGTAAACTTGTAGCACACACGTTTACGTCATTTCAACCTTTAAAGCATTCTGTATTTGTTTCTGTTTCTCGGTTCAAGCGCCTCAAACGCGACATTCACTGTGATTTGGTGAAAACAGACACGAGAACTCACTTGCAGGAGAGCCCATTTATACCATCTATGAAGTAACAGTGGCCGCCATTCACACAGTAGGTCTTCTCTGTTTCGTTGCATTGTCTGGTGTGGCCTGAGCCTGGAGATGGTGTTGTGGTTACTGAGAAAATAACAGACAGACAGACAGACAGACAGACAGACAGACAGAGAGTGAGGTTACTGCCAACGTCACTTATATTTATTTCAATTCATTTTTGATGGAAATTTGAACCGTTCTTTTCTCTTGGGTCACACCAGAGTGTGAAGACAGTATACACAACTACACACAGCAGTTTGATTTCATTCGATTTTTATCTTCACATGAGACACCTGTATTTCCACGAGGACGTCCACAAATGTAATTGTGTCTCAAAGCAGAACAAGGAGTTGTTTATGCACTGACTCAGGTCCTTGGAATGGTCCAAAATGTCATGTATCTGCACTTAATCCCCCCGACTGTGTCTTTTTTATCAGGACAAAAGGGGGGACGTTTGAAGGACAGGGGGAAGTGCTGTGGCAGGACTGGGCCTGAGGAGGTTGCTTTGCATGTGAGCGTTTACCTGCTGTCAGGTGTTGTGACACTTGGTTGGGAGGATTACAGAAGGTTCCAGAGGGAAGAACCTTTGCAGGTAAATCACCGTCAACAACCTGACCATTCACAAGCCGTGAACAATGTTGTGACAAGAAATGTCATTAGGATTTAATTGACATATATTATAGTATGCTCTCGACTCTCTCTTGTCCCTGTGACTCCCTCGTCTAACTTCAGATGATTCTGCGAGGAACATGACTAAGAAACATAGACGACATATTCTGTATTACAGTCAGCTTACATGGGAGGAGGAGGAGGAGGAGGAGGGTGTGCTCGTGATCACATGAACATCTAACACATCAAAGCAGACCATAAATCTCCTGCTGCTTTAGTCTGATGAAAAATACTGATATGAGCAATATTTATGACAGACATGTTATTGTAAAAGGCCGCGCTGTTCTTTCACAGTTCATCAAAAGTGTTTCCAAAACAACGCTGTCACCGCAAAGATTTGAAGAATATTTCCAAGTTTACCTGTAATCCCAACTCTGACCTCTGACCTCTGAGAGTGCTGCCATGTTTGACACTCTGCTCAAAATAGAAACCTTGTGTATACAAAACAAAGAGCGGCAACACTGGCTGCATGACTGTGGAGCAGCAGTCTATCCCATCATGCACTGCTGGAGGGGTGTCCTGTGCAGGGCGGGCGAACACACACACACACACACACACACACACAATCACACTCGGTCCACCTGGCTTACATGTGGGTGGAAAACAGATGACCCGCAGAAAAGCCACACAAGGAGGTGGAGAACATGTAAACTTCACACAGAGCAGATCAAGGCTGATATTTGAACCCTGAACCCGTTCTGCTGTCAGGGTTTCACTGCGCTCAATGTCTCTCCTCGTCCTCCAGTGTTCGTCTCGTGGAACTCAGGGAGAAGAGATTGTTGCTCATTAAAAGTAAAATGAATACTGCATCATTACAGAGTACAGGACACGGGACACATGCTCGGTGAGGAGCCCTGTCCTACTTACAGCTGCAGCACTTTCCACTCACACATTCCACACAAAAACTTATATCAGGGACAGAAGTTTATTTCATCCTCCGTGAAGTTAAAAAACAAAGATTCTGATGGAAATGTAGCACATGGACAGTTTTTATGTCTGAAAAACACCATGTATTACATGGATTTGCTAATTATCTTCTTTGCCTCAGAAGAAGTCTCCATTAAAGCCAGAGCAACAAAGAGCCTCCAGGTTCAGTCTCCAAAGGATTTGGATCATCTAATTTGGCTTGAAAAATCATTAGTCATTAAAGATGTATGGGGTCACGGAGGAAAACAATACAATAGAAAAACATAAAAATGCAAACGCTTCTTGGAACAACATTGACTTGCTCTCAGTGGCTTCACATGACGACATGAGTCCCAGCACTACAGTACAAACATTTATTGTCCTGCAGTCTTTAACTGACCCTGTACAGTTAAAGGTAGCGTCAGTCCATGTTTCAAGCTTCAAAACCATGAACTAAGAGCTCCATGCACAACACAATCACAGCAAGTGTGCCTCACAACATTGATATCAAACACTGATTCCATTCACAGTTTTGAGTGCTGCCCTGTACGTACGACACAACCTTAAAAACAGAGAAGTAACAAAAGATAAAAGTCAGCCAACGATTAAATAAAAATCTAATTATTATGTCATGTTTAAGGTTTGAAGTCTGGCTAATTTGATAAAAAGCAGCTGGAGGCCAAGGGAAGGAAACTGCAACGCATGCACTCAGCATCAATAAATCTCACATGTGGACCCAGTGCACGTTTTACAATTCACTACAATAAACCCTGACAAAAGGATGGAATCATCTCCAAAGCAGCAATAAAATATCTGGGCAGGACTTTGTTGTGTTGGTGCTTCTGGTTTTCATCTGCAGCCAGAGGACGTGATGTCATCAACATCCCATCATAAACAGTGGACTCATTCAATTTCATGTGACTTTGAATTAAAGTGCTGTGCACAGCCCATAATAACAACACAGAGACAGAATGAAGTAAGCAATAATTCATTTTTAAGGATATTTCCAGAGTCAAATAGAAATCCTGGTGTTTTCTTATGATCTACTGTATCTGTCGAATAAGAGTAAATCTGTGCATCGCCACGGCAACACAAACATGACACAATTAAAGGAAGGACAAAACACAAACATGACACAATTAAAGGAAGGACAAAACACAAACATGACACAATTAAAGGAAGGACAAAACACAAACATGACACAATTAAAGGAAGGACAAACAACATGACACAAACATGACAAATGACACACAATTAAAGGAAGGACCACACAAACATGACACAATTAAAGGAAGGACAAAACACAAACATGACACAATTAAAGGAAGGACATGACACAATTAAAGGAAGGACAAACACAAACATGACACAATTAAAGGAAGGACAAAACACAAACATGACACAATTAAAGGAAGGACAAAACACAAACATGACACAATTAAAGGAAGGACAAAACACAAACATGACACAATTAAAGGAAGGACAAAACACAAACATGACACAATTAAAGGAAGGAACACAAACATGACACAATTAAAGGAAGGACAAAACACAAACATGACACAATTAAAAGAAGGACAAAACACAAACATGACACAATTAAAAGAAGGACAAAACACAAACATGACACAATTAAAGGAAGGACAAACTACTACAGAAGGACAAACTACTACAGAAGGACAAACTACTACAGAAGGACAAACTACTACAGAAGGACAAACTACTACAGAAGGACAAACTACTACAAATATCAAAGAATGTACTCACTGAGTGAAACAGCCATACAAGGAGAGGTACTGTGCAGAGAGCAGGCCAGTGTTTTCCTTCTGAGGTGATCTGGTTGAGCCAATACAGTGTTTACTCAGGCTGCACCGCGTGTTTACTCCACATTCAAACTAATGACAAGCCCTACAACTTTATTGACATGGTCAAAGATAAACATGTAAATAATGGGGCAAATTGATATTACCATTGCTGCTCTGGTGTGTTTTAAGTTTGTGTTTCTTCAGTGAAAGACGTAAACAAATGTTACGCTGACAACACGTGTCGCAATAAACTAATACAACATCTTATGTTCAACAACGGTCACTTATGTGAAATCCTTTCAGACTTAGTGCAGTGTATTAATCCTTCCTCTGGTTTGTTTTAGCCATCAGTGCATCATTTACAACAGTGCAATGCTATGAAGTGCATTCATAAAACTAACCTAATCTATTTCATAAATCATATTATCTATTTTTATCTGTTTTATCAGTTTATCTATCATTTATGAAGTCAATTTCCTCCCATATAACACACATTGGAGCATTGGAGGAAGCTGTCGGAGCGGCCTCCTGTTGTCAGTCATTTCCTGTTTGGGGAGTGTTTACTGCATATCCTGTTATACTTTTATTGAGGTAAGTTAATAAAGTAAAACATAAAGTCAACTGTGCAGGAAGGCGGGGTGTGCCCCAATCAGCCGTGTGTAATAGTTTCATAACATGTGTGTGTTTTTTTAAACCAATCAATCATATGTCTCCTGATGAACTGTATTGAGCAGTCGCTAATATACGTTTGTGTGTGAGTTGTCGTTGTCGTTGTCGTTACGGAGACAGCTTTTTTATCTGCGTCTCTCCCCAAGAGGCAAGACGCTAATACTGAGGCCAAAACTCTCTGATAAGAGCAATGTAATTGATCGTGACGGGGACATTCTGTTCACGCTGTGCTTCACAATGACAATGCATTCAATCACGATGTCCAAAATAACATCAACAAACATAAATGAATTAAAAGCATGACTTTTTCTACAACTTTCTGCAGTTTGTTGTGGTGCAGGTCAGAGTTCAGGTGTATTTGTCAAGGTTGCCTCTGCTGCTCCGCTAAACAGATCATTTATGTGCACTTGATGGGACCATGCTTTTGTCAAGTGACGTTTGCTTGGCTTTTTTAACCTCGGGTTTCAACTTTCCTTGGTCCTGTGGCCCAGGGGCTGAATCTGAGTTGGACTTGAGGAAAGGTTCCCTCTGGGTTAGTGAGAACCACAGTGTTTAGCCATCAGCCCTTGCCACTGACTTTGATTAATCCTTCATGGCCCAAGAACTGAAAAGAAAAGCTGGGGGTGCAAGCAGGACCATCTGGAAAGCTTCATAAACATGTCTGTCTTTCCACGCTCTCCAAAGGATTCTAGGAAAATCGTAAAAATGAAAAGAGAGGTCCCTACTGCACAGTTTTTTTTTTTCCTCTTGAGGTACCCGGTGCATATGCAGCGAAGAGAAAAGTGCTCGTACTGAATCCTAGCTGACCCGAGAAGCCAAACTTTGTAATCAAATACATTTTCAATTGGCCTGTCTGGGGTGCAGCGTTATACACGTCCCACTAATTTATGACAAATGTTGAGCATTTACTTCATCTCTGCACAACAATCAAACAGAATGCCATTTCAAAACACGACCAAATCCGATTCTGTGCGGGGAGAAAGCCGAGGCAGTTATTCAACTCGTGGTGGATCCATCTGGACTTTGTTATGGTTTTGTGTGTTCACTCTTAAAAGCAATGTTATAAATGATGTGGTCGATCTGGGAGTGTGTCAGTGAGCAGATCTCAGATAGTTGTACATCCAGGAATCATCATCATCATGTAAATGTAGGATAGTTTCATGTGTCATTAGGTGGCACAATACTGCAATCTCACACACAGCAGCTTGAACTCTTGCTTTTATCACATCATGAAAATCCTTGTCACAATTCACACAAATTAAAGTCAGACTATAAAGATCAGATGAGAATGTGAGAAGTGTCGTACGTACTGAGCCTTTAACCTAAAAGGGCACAATCTGTAATAGCTTTGCCACAAGTCACTTTTATGTAGCAGAAAAACTCTTCCCTTCCCTTCTCTTCCCTTCCCTTCCCTTCCCTTCCCTTCGCTTCTCTTCCCTTCCTTCCCTTCCCTTCCCTTCTCTTCCCTTCCTTCCCTTCCCTTCTTCTCTTCCCTTCCTTCTCTTCCTTCCCTTCCCTTCCCTTCCCTTCCCTTCCTTCCTTCCCTTCTTCTCTTCCCTTCCCTTCCCTTCCCTTCTCTTCCCTTCCCTTCTCTTCTTCTTCTCTTCCCTTCCCTTCCCTTCCCTTCCCTTCCCTTCCTTCTTCTCTTCTCTTCCCTTCCTTCCTTCCCTTCCTTCCTTCCTTCCTTCCTTCCCTTCCCTTCTTCTCTTCCTTCCTTCCCTTCCTTCCTTCTCTTCCCTTCCCTTCCCTTCCCTTCCTTCCTTCTCTTCCCTTCCCTTCCTTCTTCCCTTCCCTTCCCTTCCCTTAGCTTCCCCTTCCCTTCTCTTCTCTTCTTCTCTTCCCTTCCCTTCCCTTCCCTTCTCTTCTCTTCTCTTCCCTTCCCTTCTCTTCCCTTCCCTTCCCTTCCCTTCCCTTCCCTTCTCTTCTTTCCTTCCTTCCCTTCCCTTCCTTCCTTCTCTTCCCTTCCCTTCCCTTCCCCTTCCCTTCCCTTCCCTTCTTCCCCTTCCCTTCTTCTTCCTTCTTCCCTTCCCTTCCCTTCTCTTCCCTTCTTCCCTTCCCTTCCTTCCCTTCCTTCCCTTCCCTTCTTCTTCCTTCCCTTCCCTTCCTTCTTCTTCCTTCCCTTCCCTTCCTTCTCTTCTCTTCCCTTCCCTTCCTTCTTCTTCTCTTCTCTTCCTTCTCTTCTCTTCCCTCCCTTCCCTTCCCTTCCCTTCCCTTCCCTTCCCCTCCCTCACCTCCTCAGCTCTTGGCAGGGAATGCCTGACATGTCTCCTGTTACTGCTGGGACCAACACTTTTTATCTCTCTGCTAGAAGCCAGTTTAAACTGCATGCATTCTTGCTGCACACGTGTACCACGTCCTTTTTCAGTAATTCTGCTACAACTGTGTGTTTCAAATAAACAAGAGCGAGCCGTGATGTGTGGTTTGGTTTTGAATGTGAAGGCGCCGACAGCTGGAGCTGATGTGGTGAAGGTTAGGATGATGCTTGCATGTCAGAGAGAAAACATGTGAGTTCCCTGTTAAATGGAAGACTTTGGAGGACTTTATTATTTATTTACGAGTGCTCAAGTTCTGACAAATGTTGCATCCATGAAAGAAAGGTAGAGGAGCTTGTCATCAGGATCTTTCTAAGGGAAAATATTCCTGCTTGCCAAAGCCAACAGAAAATAATGGGGCACCTACTTCCCACACATGGGCACGGCACACCCAACCAATGCAACATCCAGCATCTGAACCCAGATCAAAACGAGCAAGAGAGATTTCATGTCAAAGATCCCAAAGAGGAATTAAATGATTATTTACTGTAGGTAGGACACACAAAAGATCACATTATGAATGAGAGAGCACTTCAAGCTTCAATAGAAAACTATCCACAATTCAAATGGAATGTTTAGAAATGAACAAAATGGATCCCGCCAGGAGCGTTAATCTACCACCCACTCTCCAGAAAGACTGCCACCACCACAACCAGTGTGTCTTCTTTTATATTCTTGTCTCCTCAGTCACATAGCTGATATGCCTGGTCTTGTCTGCCTCAATCATCTCAACACTGAAGTGAAATCAAAGAGCAGCCCAGTGCTGCCATTGCACAACAGCCGCTGCTGAACTGCAGTCAAGTGCACTTGGAATGAGCCTGGATCTGCAGTTGGCAACAAAATGACACATGTTTCTGTCTCTGCAGAAGTGTGGTGTCGCAGCTGCTGCTGCTGCTGCTGCTGCTGCATCCTTGTGTCTTTCTTTGTATGACCGCGACAGTCGTGGATGAACAGCAAATGGTCGACCAGTGAATGGTGACGGTGACACATCTATGAGCCACGTGGAGTCTTCTATTTTAATCTGGATACATTAGCGACGAGTGGAGTAAGTAAGTCATATCAAAAGTGCGTCCATGTAACCCTAAGCCTAACCTACACACACACACACACACACGATTTCAAACAACATATACAACAAGGCTACGTCAGTGTTGTGTGGAGAGTTCTGGTCTCAAAGCTCCAGTGTCCGGTGTTGGCGAGTCGTCCTGACCGTCCTACTGTTGCAGGAAGATGATACTTAACCACGAGTCCGTTACGCTTCACCCGCACTGCATCATGGGTGAAACGATAGAATGATTATTCATTCAATACTATAATTATGGTCCGAGCACACAGAGTTGTTATTATTATTATTGTTGTTGATAATAATTATAGTATAATTCCGCCGTCTTGAAATGTCAAAGGTCATCTCCACTCAGGAATGATCATGACGTGAGGAGGCGTTCATGTGCATTTTGCCTGTGGGGAACTCATATTTACCATAATTCCAATAGCACGTGAAGGCAGCGTTAATAAAGCACTCTGCTGTAAACTACAAACACTGCAGCTACACCTCAGTGTAAGGCTGTGCTAACTGTGCTAACTAGCCTCTAGCTGCCATGCAGGCCTGCTGAGACCTGCAAGTTTCAGAAACACAACTTTATTGACTGAAGCGTCTCAGATGGAGGCAGCAAAACTGACAAGAACAAAATCCTGGATCAGACACAATGGATCCATTAAAGCCGTCTCTGTGCACATGGCAATGTCACTCACAGCTGGCTCACAAAAGTCTCTCGTCCAAAAAGGACGTGGCAAACTGTCAATGAGTTGAACTCAGACACCCAAAGAGCGGCTTGCGACCCGCAGACGGCCCACGGGGCATTTTCTTTGGGTCCCCAAATACATTTACTTAAGAATTATGAGTCTGAAGTTGTGACTCATTTGTCAAACTCATTTTACATGTAATGAATGGTTATTAGGATACAGAAAAGGTGACATTACGCACAGATCTATATTGTGGAAAAAAAAGACGAGACGGGTTGAAACCATGTGTTTCTTTTGTCCTTGGTCTTCAACAGCTGGCCCTGGTTGTACCAGATACAGGAGACATATTCCACAGGTCCTTATTTGGCTCTCATGCTCACAGCCACAGTAGTGCCCAGCTGCTGGGACTAAAGCTTTTCCCTTTGCTATTCCCCAAAAGCCAGCGTGTATGTGTGTGCGCTTCAGCCTCCTTCACTCTTATATACACACACACCACCCACACTGGCTGGACGTTCTGATGGAGCACTGCTGGCGCTGTGTACACTGAAGGATGAGTTCACTGTGGGTGGACCAGTAATTAAAGTGAGACCTGTTCCATCAGTTCACACCTGCACACTCCAAAGGAAATGCCTGAGTCGCTGTTGCCTGCGACTCAGATGGAATCCAAGAAGTTAGTCATCCTGACGTGACGGGATGATCACCAGCAAAAAACACGCATGACGGAGTAATGGGAGGTTTAGGATAAGACACAGCTGCTGCAACCAAACTATAGTACAGTGCACTCCTGCACTTTAGCAGTGGAATGGTAACTACATGTTTCTCTCTGTGCTCAAGGAGCAGGAACAGGGAATTTGTTTGATGCGGGAGAACAATAGTCACAGACCTATTCTCAGTACTGCAATTATTCCTGAGTCACTCCACGCAGATCCCATTTATTTATGCTGTTTGCATCATTAATCACCACACGGCCGTGAACAGTTACCCACAGTTGGGGTCACCAACAGGAAGTGGACCACCAGGACCACCAGGACAGCTGAGGAAGGCTCTTAAATGATGTGTCAGATGAGTTTCCTCCCGAGCCGTGGAAGAGTTAACAAAGCTCTGCACACAGCAAAACCTCGTCACCTCCTGCTCACATCACTCAGCTTTTCAAGTGTAACAGCTGCTTCCTTCCACACACACACACACACACACACACACACACACACATAGCAATATCCCCACTCATTCACACTGAGGGCTTAAGTGTCCCACATAACACAGTCAGATTACTGGATATCCTAAGAAGTGAGATGTGTTTTGATTTTCAGTAACACAGATTTGATCGAGAACTCTGGAGCAACGGGATTAAAGTGAATCAAGAGCTCAAACACGCCATTTCTAAATGTTTCTTTACCTGATTCAACAGCTGCCTGTTCTCTGTCACAACCAGGAACATACTTACGTACATAAGTATTGCATTACTGATATGAGAGGAGTGATTTATGCTTCAGGTGCCAGTATCCACCTCATCTCACTCGTCGTGTGTCAGATGAATTGAACATTCTTGGACTGCTGGTACAAATCTGTGATCAAATAAAGTCATTCAGTGAAATGCTTCCGTACACTCAACACAGACATGCAGTTGTTTCTTTCTCCAAAAGTATTTCAAAAATATTCCTTTTTTTAAGGTATTAAAATATGTTCCGTCTCAGTGACGCCAGCATGTGTTCTGATGGGTCTGTGGGCGTTTGTCCACCACTCACTCTGGATGTTCCCTCTGTGCCGGATGCTGCCCACTAACTCAGAAAGTCCCCAACAATAAACCAAAACAAGACACACAGTGGGTGACCATTTTATGACGGCCCCCGAAAACTAAACATTAGTGCGGGTCAACTTCAAAACACGGCGTGAAGAAGTCCAGCTGGCTCCAGATGTGATGTCAGACAGAAAAGTACAGATTCAACTTAAAGGAAGAATGGACTTCCCTGTTTTGTTGACCTTTACATTTAGTTATTTAGAACACATTTACATCTCTGATGACTTATTGACAGTTAGTTCTTTTTATTTTCAAGGAACAAAAGCACTTGTCATTGATGTTTGTGTTCAATCACAGTTCCAACAACAACCTAATGATTTATTCATGCTGTGTTTGGATTTTATACATAACATCAGAACCTCAGCGATGGACTGGCCAACTGTCCAGGGTGTGACCCCGCCTAGATTGGCACAGCACCCCCCCGCGACCCTCTGGTGGAGGATAAAGCGCTAGATGATGACTGACATCAGAACCGGACCTGGATCCTGACTCAGTGATCAAGACCTAACATCTGTAGCAATCCAACCACCTCGGATGAATGTCTGTCCAGACCATGGATGGTCCAGACCGCTGCTGCTGCTGCCGCTGCTGCTGCTGCTGCCGCTGCTGCTGCCGCCGCTGCCGCCGCCGCCGCTGCTACTGCTGCTCACGCACAGCAATCAAAACAATTGAGTGGCTTACACATGCTCGTCATCCGGCCGCCGCCAACATCCTTTCGCGTCATTACAGATGAGTTTATCGCGTCGCTTGCGTAGTAAGAGTGAGTAAGTTGTGTTTTCATGTTGACGAGAAGCAGAGAAGGAAGTTGTTGTTTATCTTGTTCAAAGTAGCTCTTACTGTGGTGTTTGTGTTACGTAGACTTACTGGAAGAAAAGTCAGAAAAGCTGAATGTGTATGTGTATGAATAATGGCTGAGTCTAACTGCACGGTAACATCTTCTGATCCTTTTTTTATTCCTGTTGCAAACACCTAAGAAGCTGAATATGATTTTCTCTTTAGTTTTCAAGTCAAGTTTTCTAAATCAATCACCCTGTTTTGATGAATGATGATTTCCTTGTGAGGGACGTGTGACTCTCACTCCACATATTATGTCATCAGATGGAGCACAGCATGGTGTTAATGTTAAGACTTAAGTTTTGTGACGGGGGGGCGGGGCTTGCATCAGGATAGGTAGGGAATATATGAACGGCATGTGCACACGTGTGTGTGTGGGCCAGCGTGCATGCATGCATGATGCTGGTGGGCCCCAGCATGACTGCTGAGGTTGGAGCAATCATATGTTCAGCTGTGATTTCCATCAACACATTCCTGGACGCTCACACACTCTCTCAGTGGAGCTGTGCACAGCACCCCCCGAGGATGTGACCTGTAGCCTGCAGACACATGACTGCCTCACAAGCGCTTATCACAACACAGCAGTCTGCATCTGAAGCCACGTGGAGCCCAGCGAACTCTGACTGCTGTGGCTCCTTCACACTGGCCTTACAGAACACACTTGATGATATACTACACCACTGCACAGGAGGCCAGCAGGTCTTACCATGCCAGACTGATTGCAGGGTAGAGGTCAGACCACATGGACAACAAATGGTCCCTGGTCCTCTACACTGGGGGGTGGACATGAGGCTGGAAACAGCACTCTGAAAGAGGCAGCGACTGTTCCAGAAACTGTTCTACTTTCCATCACAATGCAACATGCGAACAAAAAAACACATGGAAGAAGAAGAAGAAGAAGAAGAAGAAGAAGAAGAAGAAGAAGAAGAAGAAGAAGAAGAAGAATCATCTCATGTTTCACAGAACGAGAGCGAAGGAGAAGCAAAGTATTAAACGACAACTAAACATTCAACTCAGCAGCGTCTAACTTGTACTGAAGACTTGTTCATAAATGAGTCAGGTCCAGTCATTCACTGCTGCTGCTGCTGCTGCTGCTGCTGTTACTGCTGCTGCTGCTGCTGTTACTGCTGCTGCTGCTGCTGCTGCTGTTACTGCTGCTGCTGCTGCTGCTGCTGCTGCTGCTGCTGTTACTGCTGCTGCTGCTGCTGCTGTTACTGCTGCTGCTGCTGCTGCCGCTGCTGTTACTGCTGCTGCTGCTGCTGCTGCTGCTGTTACTGCTGCTGCTGTTACTGCTGCTGCTGCTGCTGCTGCTGCTGCTGGCACCAGGCCACTGTGCCATGTGCACATGAGTTCAGCCCTGAACACATTACACTAAAGGATGTTACATTTGTCTTGCAGCTGCTACACTGTGTGTCGTATAACAACAAGTGTTTATGTGTTATTGCTCCTCCCCTCTATGTGTTATTGCTCCTCCCCTCTTCGACTCTACTGAGTTACTTAAGGAATGTGTAGGCAGCTCGTTTTTAATCACACCTCGGGCTGCGTTGGCTTTTTTTCTGGTGTAATTCCTGATATGGAAATCATGTTAAAGTGTCTATGTTCAAACTCGTTGATGAAATGTTTGCTCTGTGGTTCAACTGAGATGACACGACTTCAGTTCAGACACCAGAGACACCACAGCTCACTCACAGCGATGCTCCTGTGCCAATTTAATATCTATGACGACAGCTTTCACTCCTGACTGTGGACACGGCAGGCTCGTGTCTTCCTCTGCTTATACTGGACTTACTGGACTCTCTCCCCTCATGTCTTTGTCATGAATTTTTGTGTCTCCTTCTTTCTGTCTCTGTCCATCTCCATCTGCACACTGACACAGATGCAGACGAGCACTTCTCTTATGACCCAGTTCAGCCATTCATCTGCATATGATAATCACACTAAGGTGCACGTCTGTGTTTGCTGCCACACAATCCTCCTGCCTATGGACATACCTCCCCTGATTCGCCCCGTCTTGCCTTCTCACCTGAAGCATGACGGAACTAGGCGTGCTGCTGTAACACAATGGGACTTTTTTATTGAACAGTGTGAACATCTGCACGCACACACACACACACACACACACACAGACATCTAGTGATCGTGGCACACAACAGGACATACAATGATGCCTTTGTTTGAACAATCAAGAGTGATGTGAGCTCATGTTTGTGCTGACAGACAGACAGACAGACTAAGGACACACAGACATGCATTTACATCGACATAAACACAAAAGTAAAATATGTACATGTGCTCCAACATCAGGTTTAACTGTTAGTGTCCATGTTTAACACCAGATGTAAAGATGTCACTCATTGACCCTCTGAGGCTACTGTACATCAACAACATCAGCGTATTGACTCTCATGTGTTCATAAGCCTTCATTCAACACCCGGGCAAACAGGGAACCTCCGACCATTTCACTTATTTCATTTCATTGCCATTAAAGGTGAACGTTAACCCAGGTATACATGCTTTGATGAATGCATGATTGTGTGACACTGAGCATTTCAATAATGCTCACAAAGAAATAAATCATTAACGTAAAACCAAGTGTCATAACAAGCACACAGTAAAACTCAACATATGTCAGAAACAGAGAGAGAGATTTACTGTGCAGCTCAGCTGAAATACACCATGAATGACACAATTATTGACTGAAAAATCAAAGCTGAGAAACACACTTTTTCTTTCTCTATAAAATAATGCAGCCCCGCTTAGGTCTGTTCACCGTAACCCAGACCACTGAAAGGTGGTCGTGACAAACGTAAAGTACGTCTCAATGTGAACAGGAATCTGAGTGATGGCTAAACTTCCTCCAAGACAGTGAGAGTTTCCTCGATGGTTTGAGGTCAGATATGATTCATCTGTAACAGTTACTCAGTGAAACACCACAGTGTCACAGTCTTCAGACAGACAGACAGACAGACAGACAGACAGCACCAGGTGAACTGAGTGTAGCAGCAGGAAACAGCACTTCCTAAAGCACTTTGTGACTCATGTGCGCCTCAGCTGTGTAAGGTCCTCACTCTCTACCCAACAAACACAAACTCACCACCACACCAAATGGAAACAGCTGTTATCAAAACTCCTTCATCTGCTCCAGCGCACACACACACACACACACACACACACACACACACACACACACACACACACACACTCACACACACACACACACACACACACACACACACACACACACACACACACACACACACACACACACTCACACACACACACACACACACACACACACACACTCGCACACACACACACACACTTTCACACACACACACACACACACACACACACACACGCACACACACTGCGCAGCGCACACACACACACACACACACGCAGCATTGCACACGCACACACACGCACGCACACACACACACACAATTACTGAACAAGTGTGTGGAATTCTATCAAACACACTTTTGTACAGTTTCACATTTTACACTCTGTTGTTGTGACAACATTACATTCCACACGGTTGCACTGATTCATGAGCCAGAGACACGTGTGGACAGTTGTTCTTCATGCATGTTACCATGGTTACATGGCTGTTTGCGACGGCTCCTCTGGATCTCTCAATTGGCAAGAGAACAGTGACAACAGCATGAACAATGCCAGTACATCTGTGCCACATCACTGGTTGCTTAGGAACGGGTACTCACTGCTTTGGACGTTAACGGTGCCGGTGGAGTTGTCCTTTCCCAGCGGGTTCTCCACCACACACGTGTAATTCCCAGAATCCTCCAGTTTTGCTTTGCTGATCTGGACTCTGGAGTTTTTCCTGTGGGAGACAACACTCACACAGCTGAGTCAGGGGAATCAGCGCGGGGAGGAAACAGCATGGAGGACATGGAGGACACGGAGGACACGGAGGACACGGAGGACATGGAGGCAGAGCACAGTGCAAACACTCTACTAAACATACCTGCTTCAGATCACAGGTGTACCTGCTTCATAGTAACAGAGGTTTCATTGGCTCCCACTGTGGTCATTAGAGATAAACATCAGGACTTAGAGTGGAACCATGGATGGATTCAGAGAGGAGCTTATTCACAGTACAGAGACTTCTTGGAGCCTTGTATTCCGGTCTGATAATCCACTCATGGAACAGGACCAAAGCACATACCACACATTTAAATGAACTCTTTTGATTTAATCACTGAAATGTGATGCAATGGCAAACAATAGCTAGTCGGAGCATCAAGTACAACTTGAGTGAAATCATTTGGGAATGCACTAAATCTGAATAATAAACAAACATGATTATTGTTTTTGGTGTTTGAAACATCAGCGTCCTGAGGAAGACACCAGAACAGCTGACTGATATAACGAGCATGCATTGATGTTACATCGCCTGTGTTGACATGGGTGAATTGTACTCACTGGCTGTTCTTTATTTTGACTTTTTTGTTTTTCTTCAGCTCGTTGCCGTCTTTGAACCATCTGTAGGTTGGGAGGGGGTTCCCTGTGGCCTCACACTTAACTGTGAGCCTTTTTCCCTCGTCCACTATTATTGGATTCCTCATCGGTTTTAACTTTGGAGCTGCAGCTGAAAAGAGAGAAAGAGGAAAAACTCAATTTTATGAATCACTGCAGGCACACACTTGATTGTAGTTTGGTTAGTAACCTTCATGTATAATAGTGTGTTTGAGGAGAAACCGTGAGAATCATCATCTCTGCAGACAGAGCCAACAACTCTCTCATGTGACCAGACTGGAGACATTATCATCGTTACCTCAGACTAATCAACAGGCACAACCTGAGGCAGTCGTTAGTGTTGTGATGACATGGTGAAAACATGATTGTGATGACAAGTTGAAATAACAAACGTTCTTTCATCGCAAAACTGGAATATCTGTTTATTTCAGTTAGAGAATCTTATTCATTCACATTGTTACACATGTATATGTGTATACACATATATATACATATAAGTATACACATATATATACATATAAGTATATACATATATATGTATACACATATATACTTATATGTATATATGTGTATTTTTTTATCTTCCTATCATCTAGATGCACCCTATTGTTCATGTTTAGGAGAAGACACACGAAGCAGAGCAAGAGAGGAGAGGTGAACACACACACACACACACACACACACACACACACACACACACACACACACACACACACCATGATGTATACCCTGCCCTACAAAGTACAAAAAGTACAGATTCGACAGCAGAGACAAACAAAGCACGAGCAGCAGAAACTGTGAACATGGAACGACTCCAATTAAACAGAGAAATTGAAGTGGACCAAAATGATACCCCATTGTCCTCTTTTTCAAGACTGTCCCACTTCACTGACCCGGTAAAGGCGACAACGTCTGCACAGAGGCAAAAAAAAACCTTAAATGATGCAGCATTTCTCCACTGCCTGTGCGGATTTAAGGGGGCAGTTGTTCTGTATTTGGGGTACATCTTAAAAAGCATGTTCCATAACGTAGAGAAGTTAGAGAAGTTTGATAACAGCAGCCAGCTCATGTGCTCTGTGAGCCGGAACAGTGACTGACTGTGTATCATCTGAAGCTCTGCTCTGCCACCTCTGGTCAGGTAATAATCCTGACCAGAGTTGACATTAAAGGTCCCAACCTGTCCTCCAACTGAAACAGTACATATAGGTCGTTTTTTTCCAACCCCTGAAAACGTGACCGTGGGTGGTTTTTTTTCACACCCCTGAATGCGACGTAAACGTATGTTTTTACTAGTATTTTCCACCTGGAATATGCACAGATGTTACTGAGGGTTAGGTAGTAAAAATTCAAAAAATATTAGAAAGGTGGTATAGTTAGGGACCGTACCATTGTCGACCGCGCTCTGGCGCAGTGCTCTCGCCACTGAGCCGACTGCCGGTGTCGGCATCAGCGAAGCTACTAGATACCACGTCTAAGGCGGAAGTGGTTGCTGTTATGTATACAACGGCTCGGGGCGCTGGTTCTGAAAACGTAATTCCTGCGTACGACCTATATGTACGTTTCCTTGGAGGACAGTCTGAAGGTCCAGTGTGCAACACTGAGGACGAGGTTTTAGTGACCTTTTATACCTTTTATCTTGCACCACCCTTTGCAGCAGAAACTTTGTATGCAACTGAAAAACAATCCACATGACGCCCAGAAAAGCTACAGAGGAAAACAGCAGAACGAGCAGAGAGAGGAAAAGTAGAGAGTTGTGAAAGACTGAGTGATCTGGGGAGTCCTCCATTACAATTCTAATTCTATTTCAATTGTTTAAATATATACTTGTAACACGATGTTTCCTGACATTTAACCCATTTAAATAATGACACCTATGACCTTGTTTAAAGTGCACTCATGACCACGTCATTCACAAAAGGATTTTAAGTGTCATACAGTAGCAGGAGACTCAACCACAGATAACAAAATGTCAGATTTTAAATAGCCCACAAATGAGGATCAATGGAAAAACAACTATTTTTAGTTCAATAGCAGCTTTTTGTTTCTAAATATATTTAGTAGCTGGTAAAACAGAGGGCTTTTATCTGTGGACAGCTTCCTGTTGGAAAATGTGATGCGATGATATTCATGACATTTACAAAATCAAAGTGTCTAAGCCAGCGCAGATGTGCTGTTGGGTCTTCAGTAGCTTATTCTCAAAATGGATCTTTGTGCTGTTATTGTTTAAGCAGTGAATTCAAGACTTTACGGTCCTGGGAGGTTTGGGGAAAACAAGGTAATAACATGTTTATGAAAAGCCTCCACATGTGACCAGAGAAGAAAAGCCCTGGTGTTCCACATGTTCTTTATTAAACATCTTCTGTTGTTTAATAAATGGGTGGAATTCGATTCTAATGATCGCAGCGGTGAGTAATGACTCACTGATAAATACACCAACATTATCGCACGGTTCCATCAGTGATAACTGTTTTAAAGGCAAATGTCATTGATCAGGGAGACCTTTGTTGAAATGATTAGCATCCACACTTCAGTGCGAGGAGCGCCTCGTCAGTCACAGTCAAGAGAACAGCGAGAATGAAGAAGTTCGGTGCGATCGTCCTCGCATGGAAACAGAGAGAGAACTGCATTTCTCATCAGCCCCACTGAGCCAGATGTGTCCACAGTATACAGTCTCAAATAAAGACGCAGGAGTCCATTAGACTGTGAGATACAGATGTTTAACATCATACTGCATGGAGGTTAGTCCCAAATAAATCATCTTTGTGGCTCTGGTGGAACACAAACGAACTCAGCAAGACAAAAACACTGTTCACTTACAACTCATTTCCACTGAATTCCACATTCACTTACTAACTAAGTTTGTTAGTGGTTTTCCATTCCAGCAGCAACGATAAAGCCCTGCCTCGACAACAGCCTGATTCTCTCTTTTTGAAGCAGAGGGGCAGCTGCAGACATGGACTATAAAAACCAAATTTGACAATAGAAGCCTATCCAGCGTGTCAACAGCTCATGCCTTGGGTAACAGTTGGAAACCTCGGCCCGGAGAGAGCTTCAAAAACAAAGTCATTTGATGAATTAACAATCCACTGTTGGTATTATTGAGTTAACATTTCTGTTTTACTTCCAGGAGCTTAGAGCAGGAATCTGAGGCATGCCTTTGTGTTTCCCTTCTAGACAAAGTATCCCTGATTACTCTGGTGTTATGTCACTTCACTGCACGTTGTCTAAAGACAAATTACATGGTGAGACAGCCAGAAAAATGGGTTTTGCATGTGGGAATGGTCTTGAGACACTACACACTAGTCACTGTAAGCCAACATCTGTTCCAAGAGATCATTTCAGCAGCCTCCCACCAGATCCACGCCACTTTCACCAAATAATTATGTTTACATGAGACTCCAAATGCTTGAGGACCAGTACAATAATTCCACAGTGTGACTTTTGGAATTAATACTATGTCATGTTTCTCTGTATTAAGTCCAACAACGCATTTGACATTTCAACTATTCTACAACTGTAGTTTGAACACTTACAAGCACACAAGCAGAGTAAAATAACAGAAATGCAATTCAGCACGGACAGTCTACTCCTTATGATTTAGAGTTTTTCAAAAGCACAAAATAGACCTTTTGCTCATTTTGCCATAGTTGCAGTGCTTAAAAATATGAAAGTAATAATTTGCCGCCAATATTCAAGTTGGCGGAGGACTGTCAGTAAAAGGAAGACTGTCTGTCCCTCAGGATGATGGGTTCAGCAGAACATGAGAGGAGGCCAAATCATTCAGGACTGGCCCCCATTTACACGTCGATGTCCTCAACATACTGAGGAACATCTGGCCTTTGACACTTTCACCAGTCATTTAACCAACAGTTGCACAAACACTGGTGGTAACACTGCAAAGCAACTTAAAACACATGTAAATGTAGTGAAGCCACATCAGGTGGGAGGGGCTTAGTAACAACTCCCATTTTTAAGCCTCAAGGTTTGTGATTTAACAGATGATTAAGAAGCGGAAATGTATTGTAGTAGTAAGTAGCAGTTGTATGAGGTGAGGTTTCTTATGAGAGCACGTTACTGAACATGTTTGATCACAGAAAACCAACATGAACTCTCAATCCTTACAGAAATGTAAATAAATCCTGAAGTGTTTCCTGAACAACATTTTTGAAACAGAGCTGAACACTATTGCAGTCAAATAGTAACATTTAAGCCCTTCCCAACATCCAAGCCCCTCCTACCACCTGCAGCTGACTGTGGTCAAAACTTGTTTATTTCAGCTCAATATCACTTTTTATGCACGAGCTGCCAAACTGAAAAGAAAACTGTCGTGGACAGAAAGGAGTTCACAAAGATAGAGGTAAAAGTTAATGTTTGGGAATAAAATGATATTTCATCTGTTTTGAAATGGTTGTCATGGTTTCATCGATTCTTTGTTTACATACCAACGATGTGGTTTCTAATTATTCATGTCTTCACCAACAGTTAAGTCTGTCAAATGTGTCTCTGCTTCATTGGCACAATAATCCACATGCCTGGGACATTTTAGATTTAATGTAGAAGTGACATGAACTGGTTTTCTGTGTTTTCAGTTGTTGGTAATTACAGGATTTTACCTGAACTGGAAGCTGAGTTTGACTTGAGTCTACTTGTCCCTCATAACATATTGTTCCCAAATCATTGAGGGAGCTCTTTTTTAATGTGCAAAGGTGTGGTAGGAGTTAAGCCGTAAAAAAGCATTTGGCACACAATGAGGGAGACAAATCTTTACTTCCATTACTAATTATTAGCAGCAGTACGAAGCACGCAGGCTGCAAAAGACACTGCTGCTGTCGCACAAATGGACGAATATTTATGTGGTAAGACAGACTTTGCCACATATGATGGTATGCCTGTAGTGTTTTTACTTTCCTTATAAAGTAAAGATCGGAGACACAGTTTTTCTCTCCTTTGAGTGTATTTAGTTTCCAGTAAGAAGCAACGTTCTCCCTTTCTAACCCTGGGCCTGTTTCATTAGAAAAGTCGTGCGAAGAGTGTCAACTTTCAGCCACAATGCACATACAGTACTGGAGCTCCAACAAAGACGGACACATGTGAACAAGAAATCAGGAGGATTACCTGGACAGTTTAAGATTAAGATTATATCTTCATCTCATTGTGTACATTGAATAACATATTGTTCACAACACTCATTATCCATAATACAGAGCTGGAATGACATCTAGAAGGAGCTGAGATGAGTTTCACAGTCTTTTTATATCTCTTTATATCACATTCATATGAAAACAAGTGACAAACACACAGAAACAAGTTTGGATCTAAAGGTTGTAGCGAAGAGGAGTTTGTGACAGAACCACGATTCAAAATGACTATTAAATCATTTCCTCACTCATCAACACAAATTGGCCGAGCAAAGCCTTTTCCTTATGACCTGACGCCTCTTTAATTACTGCACAGATGACCTGAGGAACCCTGAGGAACCCCGAGGAGGTCAAACTGGAGGTCAAATCTGTGGAAGTACTGATACCAACAACAATGCAACAACAGTTTCCACTTATCTTTACTTAAACTATCAGGTAACTGTAACAAACAAGAAAAGTGTCATTTGGATAAACAACAGAGTCCAGCCTCGGGAGTGTAGATATAAGCAGCTGAACTTTCCAGTTGCCTTTGTCTACAATCGTGAGGAGAACCTTCCCAGACGCAGAGAACTTCACCAGCAGCAAAACATGACGATCAAACCAGATAAACAAGATGAATAATGACAACCTGTTTATTCATTTAATATTGAGTTAGTGTGTATCAATTCTTATTAGGGATACACAATATTATCGGCACAATATTGGCATCGGTTATCACTCCCAAGCACTCATGATATATCGGCAAAAAGTCCAATATCATATCAGATTTTCTAACATTACTGTCGTGATCGTAATAAATGTTCAGTCACACATTTATAATGAAGCCGGCCACATGATGTCACTGCACTGACAACATGATGATAACATGATGTCACTGCAGTGACAACATGATGATAACATGATGTCACTGCAGTGATAACATGATGATAACATGATGATAACATGATGTCACTGCAGTGATAACATGATGATAACATGATGATAACATGATGATAACATGATGTCACTGCAGTGATAACATGATGATAACATGATGTCACTGCAGTGATAACATGATGTCACTGCAGTGATAACATGATGATAACATGATGATAACATGATGTCACTGCACTGACAACATGATGATAACATGATGTCACTGCACTGACAACATGATGATAACATGATGTCACTGCAGTGACAACATGATGATAACATGATGTCACTGCAGTGATAACATGATGATAACATGATGTCACTGCAGATGATAACATGATGATAACATGATGTCACGTGATAACATGATGATAACATGATGTCACTGCAGTGATGATAACATGATGATGATGTTGTCACTGCAGTGATAACATGATGAACATGATGTCACTGCAGTGATAACATGATGATATGATGATAACATGATGATAACATGATGATAACATGTCACTGCATGATGATAACATGATGATAACATGATGTCACTGCAGTGATAACATGATGATAACATGATGATAACATGATGATAACATGATGATAACATGATGTTGTCACTGCAGTGATAACATGATGATAACATGATGTCACTGCAGTGATAACATGATGATAACATGATGATAACATGATGTTGTCACTGCAGTGATAACATGATGATAACATGATGATAACATGATGTTGTCACTGCAGTGATAACATGATGATAACATGATGATAACATGATGTCACTGCAGTGATAACATGATGATAACATGATGATAACATGATGATAACATGATGTTGTCACTGCAGTGATAACATGAACACACTGGACGTGGTGAAAGTAACAGACACAACAAGCATCAGTCCCGTGGTTTTTTGACCTACTTTGAAGGCTCCATTTAACAAAGGCTGGACACTTAGTTTCACAGTTTTGTGATCAATTAAAAGTGTCGTGATGCGTGTGAGTGGACGCCAATGTTCAGACTAGCACGGCGCCATTTTGTGCTCATCACACAGTCCTTTCATGTTTACAGCAGATTGGCTTGTTGATTAAAGCAGAGGTCAAAAACACAAGTGCTCTTTATCTCTATGTAGTGAGAGAAGTGGTTTATCTCTGTGTTTGGAGATTACAACCAAATATGGAACAAGAATCACTAATTATGTGTTCATCTCTGCATGGATAATAAAAGGAGAAACAACAGAGTAACCATGTGCGCTAAATAAACACGCTTTCATACACGAACGTGGCAAAGCATCTCACATCAAACCCAGTGTCAATGGTTGCGTGTTGGAAGCTGACTGTGACATCAGCAGACATCAAAATGGCTACCAACATGAGGAGATCCAGTATCTGTAGTGAAACACAGCAGCTCCACGCTGATAAACGTGGTATTGTCCTCAAAGTGTCATTGAAGTGGGGGTGGGGCTTCCCCATGACCTCAGGTCAAACTACAGTCACATGCTGGGACTTGTAGGATCCACCACTGAGCGAGCACATTGTGGAAAGTAGCTCCCATGGTATTCCACTGTCAAAGAATCTTCCAGCAAAGACAGAAATACACCTTTTATTTCCACTCAACTGCGATACACGCTGTAGCTACTGGTGAATTATTAGTGCTGTCAAAAAACCACGCATGACTGAAACAATGAATCCTGCTGTACACACAAAAAGAAGTTCAATTCCTCAAACCTGGAATTTGACGCACGTCTTGTGTGAAAACATAACTAAGAGAATCTTTTGATTCTGTTGTTGAAGATGTGGTTGATTTTGTTCTCACTGAAGTTTCTCTGCTGCCTCTACACTGAAGTGTCCGCTGAAGAACACTGATCCATGTGACAACCTGGCGGCAAGCTTTGACAAGCAGAGGATACTTGCTCGCACACTTCCGTAATACACTAAGACAAACGTAATGTCACTCCTCTCACGCACACACTCACACATACATGAGTATCCTCAGAAAATCTCTTTATTTTTACCTTTAGTGGGATCAGCCTCTTTCTCCTTCTGTCCTTTCTTAGCACCCTTCTTTCTCCCCTTTTTATCTTTCTTCTTGCTCTCCGTCATGCTGTCACAACAAAGTAAATCCTCTCAAGAAAAGACAGAAAAAAACACAGGTAGTCCTGTTGGGAACGTAACGTCAGTGGCACCAGCAGACTCTGAGTGTGTTACGGCGCCTCTCCTCCTATATACACTCACACCAATCAAGTGCAGCAAGGAACCACCTACTCTACTCACAGGGGCAGAGGCAGAGGCAGAGGCAGGGGAGGGAGGGGGAGGGAGGGAGAGAAAGGTAGAGACTGCTCAAGGATCAGAGAAAAAGTGAGAAGCGACAGAGGGAGAGGAGGGGGGAAAGGGAGGAGGGAGCAGCCAAGGCATTTCCCATTGCTTTAAGGCAAGCAACTGTTGCCATTGTGGATCTGTGAGATAAGCAGCGGCTCTTCCAGGCCCCGTGGACACAACTGAGGACACAGACACTGGTCCCAAGAAGTTTGGATCATTCATGTTCCGTGGCCTTCATGTCCTTTGTAATGATCCATGCAAAAGTGGAGCAGACCATTTACATTACCCCCCTCTGCACTGCTGACCCCACCCAGATCATTCAGCCCGGTTGGTGTCGGGGTCCCACAACTCTTCACATCTGGTTGACATTTGCTGGGCATAGATTGTGTAGCAGTGAGTGAGTGAGTGAGTGAGTGAGTGAGTGAGCGAGTGAGTGAGGTGCTGGACGTCATATCACAGGCTGCTCCCCTTCCTCACCCTGAGAGCAGGTCCCAGCATGTCCGTGCTTGTATTTCTCTCTTGCACTATCACACTTTGAAGAGTTCGACCCACGTGAACAAGGCGGCATGTAAAGATGGTGTTTGACTGTGTGCTTGTATTGAATGGCAGCTGCAGGGCTAATGCATGTGGCTCAGGTAGTTACTTAAAAATAAGACTCATGATACGTCAGGTTTGCAGATAATCTGTTTATAAACTGTGACGACATGATGATTGCAGTATTATTGTAAGCGGCTATATCAGAGTAAGCTTTTCTAATTTCATGCTTACTGCACTGCACTGTCCTGCTAAGTGGCAAGACAATAAAATAGGTTGCAACAACAGCGGAGTGACTCTCAATGAAACTCATGGGTGGATGAGTCATCGGCGAGGCCCTCCCGAGGTTTTTGCACTCGAGCCCTCGGAGGATTGTTGGGAGGAGGCGTCCGCAGCGGGGACTGGAAGGGGCAGCATGAGGGTCATGTCTGAACAGGTCAGCACACCCAACAGCATAAGTTTCATCTGTGGCCGAGCGAAACCAGAGAGGTCAACGCAAGGTCAAGTCCTGACAAGTCAATCAAATCCAATGTAGTGCTTATTATTTCAAAGAAAAAGGGAATTGCTGTTTCCCGCGTCGTCGGCTCTCAGCGTGATTTAATCTGTCAGCCGAGGGAACTGACGACCGGCTACGATGTGTCTGAGAGCTGCTGCTTCTATCTCCCCCCCGATCGCAACACTCACTTCCTCCCTTACTACTCAACAAGACGAGACTCGCTCCCAGGCCTGAGTCTGTGGGTGGGCATATACTTTATGTGTGTGTGTGTGTGTGTCACAAAGGTGAGTATCTGTGACGTCCAACTGAAAAGTCAGACTTTCGGCCAAACCAAAAAAACGGAAATGATGCTTTTATTCTTTCAGAGACGTTTCATAGTGAAGCTGAGTTCTGAGTTATGTTCAGACACAAAGTGGACTTGTCAGACCCTGTCCCGGGTCTGTCTGTCGTTCTTTGGTCACAGTGAGGGAAAGAAGGTGTTTCAGTGTAAATAACCACATCTGTGGAGCCTAAAAATAACCAGAACAGTTACAGTTACAGTGCAGTTGTAATCACTATAAAACATGCAGCACTTTATAATTATGGAGCACACATTTGCACTCAACACGACATGAAACTCTTCATGCAAAGCAATGCACACACACTCACATGCACGCACGCACGCACACTCACATGCACGCACGCACGCACACTCACATGCATGCATGCACGCACACACACTCATATGCACGCACACACACACACACACACGCACACACGTACGCACACACACACACGGAAGAGGAAGAAGTGACG